>NC_056735.1:1616528770-1616630267 GCF_019279795.1 Protopterus annectens
CCGAATCCAGTTTCTTACATGATAATCTAGCCAGTTAGTTTTAAAATGAAATTTGATCCTGAAGTAGGATTAGTGACCTCTGATTATAACCTGTTTATGTGGCTTTGGCTAATTTGTTTTGTGGTGTGTTTCATGATGATCTGGTATAATACCAAGATACTGAAATAAGATGCCCTGTCATGCTAAGTTGCTTTTTGTCTGAGAAATTGAAAGTCTTGAAAACATGCGAACAACCTTTCCATTTCTCTCCTGTGCTCATATTTTCATGTAGAGGAGCTTGTCTGAAATTAAGACAGCTTTATTTATCAATTCACACACTTTCTTTGCTGTTTATATGTTTTTGTGCAGTCTCTTATTGTTGCAGTGATGGTGATGTAATCTGATTTAATTCTTATTAGGCATGTGAGCAGCAGTGACAAATTGGGAAAACCCTACCGTGGGGTAAAACCAGTTTTCAGTATTGGAGATGAAGAGGAATATGAAACAGGTAAATAAATATTGTGTGCAAATTTATTTTCTTAAATTGAAGTAGAGATTCCTCAGTTCACCTTCTTTCTAGTAGCAGGTGAATTGAAACAAATGTGAATAAATAGTGTTAATCAAATTTACTTTTCACTTGAAATACATCGCGTTTTACTTTGGTATAATTCCTTGGGCCTCTGGTCTGCTTACCACAGTTCACCATTTCTAGCATGACTCTGTTACTTTTAAAATTTGTTTGAAAGTTTTGTATACCCCAGTTACATAATGGTATTATCTAGCTACACCTCTGGTACCCATGTTTATATAATGGCTCAGGTATTCGAGGGTCATCTGGTGGAGGGTGATCAGAAGTCCCTTTTTCCGATTGATATTTACTTGTCATATCAGTTCCCTTTTTCGACAAACCATGATCCACAAGCCCAAGTAGACTTGAACCTACTTACCCCTAGGCTTGGTGAGTGGTGACCTCAGAGGTGATTATATTATCTAAGGGGATGCAGGAGGTGAAGGAAGTTGGGTGTATTTAGTGAAACAGTGTAGGAAACCGAGTCCCCTGCAGGGGAGGGTGTGAAGACTTGCTGCTATGTGAAGGAAAAATGTAGGTTCTGACCGGTTGAGTGGATCATTTGTGAAAGGTCATGGTTTCCTGAATAGTGCTTTAGTCATTCATACCATACTTGATTCCTTGAAAAGAAAATGGAGGTAATCCAGAGAGCTCGAGTGAAGTCTGGTATCCTACCTGTGACCCAAGAAACATATAAAGGATAAGTCCAGGTAAAATCACTTTAGCTAGCAGATCTAGGAGACTCTCTCTCTGATACCCTCCCTGTGGGAGCAATAAAGACATCTTGTTGAAGTTTTCAGTAGTTTATTCAACTTCAAAAAGGTGTCTTTATTCTTCCCACATGGATGGTATCAGAGAGAGAGAGTCTGCTAGATCTGCTAGCTAAAGTGATTTTAGCTATGCTTATCCTTTACACTCGCATTCCATAAAAAGGGTTCAAGTCAGGTCTTTGCAGCAGAGACCCTGCTGGAGACTGAAGAGTTGCTAACTAGTTACTCATGAAGGCATGGAAGTGTGCAAAAGCATTTGTGCTGCTGTGTTCTACCTGTGCATCTTTGCTCCCTTTGAGATATTTCACCTATTGTAAAAATAAAATAAAATATTACCTTGCCCACAGTGTGATCGTCCATAGGGGACTCTTCTTCCTGAAGATCAGTAGTCAGAAAAAGAGAAGCTGAAGGGTTTATATACCTCAGGAAGGTGGGTACACATCCACTACATGGTTATAACAATATAGGTGTCCTTCCATATCACTGTTGCAATATTTCTAACGCAAGGTATCTCCTACCAAGAGTAATCCATCATCTGGCAAGTATACCAATGCCTTTATTATCTACAGGAGCTGTATGCTCCCCTAACATGGCTTAGGACTTAAAGGTGACACACACACACACACACACACACACTTCAGAACATCTTTGCCACCAGTCTGAATGCATTGAACATCGATTTGAACACTTTTCCTATGTGCTGGTTACCGAGCTGTTTTTCAAATAAGTACCCTTTTGAGATTCTTCCTTGTCTTTTTTGTTTATTTTTAGTGTTGTTGGTTTCATGTCATCCAGAAAGGGAAAACAACAGTGTGGGAGGCAGATTCCGTATAAAGATTGTCATGACCAGTGTGTCTCTTGTCTGGGTACTTCCATGACCTTTCACAGTGTTTTGTCTGTCCAGAGTTTGTCCCCTAGACCCTCTGTAGTTCCCTTTTCTCCTTCACTATTTACCCATAAACCACCATCATAAGCTGTTGATTCGTGGTGCTACAGTAGAGTCTTCACATCCTGAGGGTCAGCCATCCGAAAAGAAAAAGGCCAAAAAACTCTGGTCTGATATGGATGCTTTCCAGCCTCCCCCAGATGTTTCTGTCAAGGCTAGTGAAAGCCTGGAGAATCATCTGGTCATTACCTCGGATTCTTCTGCTGTGCCCTCATTGGAGGCTGGAATGCATCTGACTTCTCTAACATGTCCTTGGAGGCTTTCCAAACTTTTGCCCCAGATATTGAGTGGAAATCTCGGCTGATTATATCTGAGGGACTGAGGGGATTCCACAAACCTTAGTGAGGGAGAAGATCCCTACTACACTTGAGTGTCAACAAGGGTCTGACCTTCTCATGTTTTTTCATGCAGATGTCCCGCAGAAAAACAAGCGTATTTCCCCTGCAGTTAAGTATCCCCAATGAGAATGACAGGATTTTACTCCAGGGTTGTTTAACACTTTAATGCCTTTAAAGCCTCCTTATAGGGTTCTTTGTGCCTGCCCCCTTTCTGAGCTTCCACTCCTATTAAGAGATCTAGGGAGCAGGTTTCCTCTGAATAAGGATCAGGATTCGGGGGAAGAATCATTATCCTACTCTTCTCATATCCCTTCCTTCTTGGACTGTGGCTCAGAGGAAGGGGATTGTATTAGTCCATATCCCCCTTTAGAAGAACTCTGCTTTAGGGCCACTGTTTTCTGTATGATGGTATTCTTTAAGTCAGACTTTTCTCAAGTTTTTGATATCCAGAAGAGGTATTATGAATGTCTCCAGATGAAGTTTCCCAAGTCTTCTGCTTTTCCTCTACTTCTTGTTGCCCTCCTGGATACATTTTCAGCAGCTTCTGTAGCACCTGATTCTTAGCCTCCAGCTTTTTAGAAACCTGACATATTTTACAATGTGCCTGATTGCAAATTTCTGTTTAAATGGTCTTCTGTTGATCCTTTTGTGGTGTCTGTCTGCTGTGACTAACTTTCTAAGGTATTGCCCTCTACCAGGTTGCTTCCTTCAGATAAGGATATTAGAGACATGGAGGGGCAGGGCAGAAAGGTCTATACTGCTGCCACCCTTTTCTTTTCGGACTTTTAATTACCAGTCAGGTATGTTTTAACCCTCCTTCTCCTTTCACATGTTTCTCAGTTGATTTCTGGTCTCCCTGTTTCTTAGGGAAGGTTTCACCCCTTTCCTTGTTTGGTTCTGTCTCTCAAGTTGTCTGCCAATTTATTAAGTGCAGTTATGATTCACCTGATGCTTTTCCAGGGCTGCTGCATTTGGTTCTGTAGTGAGGTGTTACTTTTGGCTTCATCTTCAGGCTTTTCCTGATGATGATGATATGGCCAAATTATCAATGCTGCTTTGGATAATAAAAATCTTTTTTGTACTGCTGCCGCTGAACAGGTCGAGCACACACAGTCTCATGAATGGATGCTTCACAGAGATGTGTTCCTGGGCATTGCCTCTCATAAGGGTATTCCTCGGGTAGATCTTTTTGCCTCCCCTCTGAACAGACAACTTCCTCTTTTCTGTTCCAGATTCCCAAATCATCTGGCTTGGAATGTGGATGCCTTGTTTTTTCATTGGAAAGGGCTTGCTTCTGTACACCTTCCCTCCCCTTCCTCTACTTCCAAGAGTCTTACACAAGATCAGGCAGGACTCTCCCAAAATCTTGTTAGTGGCTCATTTTTGGCCCAGCCAACATTGGTTCTCCTTTTTTTCTTACTTGGCCAGGGGCATTTCACCACAGGTTACCTCACTGTGTGGACCTTCTCATACAAGGCAAAGGGGTCTCTTATCCATTCTTATTTGTCCACTCTTCAACTGGCACTGTGGGTGATAGGTTTCTGATATCTTTTAGGCACCTTTTTTTGAGGCTTTGCTTTGGGTCCTGCAGGAGATCAGGAAGCCCACTACCAGGAAGTCATATTTATCCAGGTGGAAGAGATGTTTGACCTGGTGCCTGTCTCGCCATCAGGATCCTCTATCTGCTGAAGTTTCTGTGGCCCTCTCTTATTTGTGTAATCTGCTTCATGCTGGGTTGACATATTCTTCAGTTAAAGCTCACCTATCAGCAATTTTTGCTTGTCTGCCCTTGAATTCTTCTCTGGCCTACAGATTTGAGGTCAAACATTTTTTAAAGGCGTTCTTATTAGACCTTCCAGGAAGCCTATTCCACCTTCCTTGGTCCTCATTGAGCCTGCTGCTTTAGCTTCCTTACAACTTTGTACTTGGAAGACTGTTTTTCTTTTGGCTGTCACATTGGCAAAGAGGGTTTACAGGATGTCTCTTGAAACTAATCCTTATTTTATGTCCAAGGTGGTCATTGAGTTGTACCTTAATCAATCTGTTAATTTGCCTTCCTGTGTTCCTTCTCTGTAGTCTGCTAGTGAGAAGATTCAACACACCTTGGACTTGCATAGACAACTCAGGTATTATTCAGATAAAACTAAAGCTGTTCACAGATCTAAGCAGCTTTTTTGTTTCTTTTCATCCCTGTCCTTGTGTATAGCTGTTTCTAAGCACACCATCTTTTCCTGGATTTCTAAAGCCATCTCTTCTTGCTATTCCTTTTTTTGGCATATGTCTTTCCTCTGCTGGAGTCTCATTCCATTCTTGAGGCTGCTACTTTACCTTCTGTCCATACCTTCACTAAGCATTGTAAGTTGGATGCTATTTCCAGGGCTATCTTACATGTTTTTTTTGAGGTTTCTTCATTGCCATCCTCTTCCCATGTTTCCTCTTGAGCTTTTTTACTCTCCCTTACATTAGGAATACTGCAACAGTGACGTGGAAGGATATAGTACAGTTGTGTAAAATCTTACCATAACAGTATATGTCTTCTTTACTGTTGCAGTATTTGTTCCCTCCCTCCTGCTCCTTCAGCTCTAGCCTGTTGTCCTTGCCCTCCAGGCTGAGAGTTTCTTCTCTCTCTTTTCTCCTTCTGGATGCAAATGTTTCTTCTGCTCCTCCTTGGGCTTTTTGGCTCTGAATTGTTTTTGTTTGTACATCACCTTTATGGCTTACATCGTGCGTGAGGAGAATATGTGTGATATACAGCACCTGTAGATAGTATAGGCTTTGGTGTACTGGCCAGACAATGGGCTATCCTTGGCAGGAGACTGGCAGGAGATCCCTTATTTTAGGAATACTGCAACAGTGAAGAGAAGGACATCTACTGTTATGGTAAGATTTTACACACCTGTACTTTGATGGCTGAGAATGAGAGAGCCTGGTGAGTTTGGAGGTTGGGCATAAAATCTTAAGAGTAGGTTTTTATTTCACTCACATTGGTGATATTTTCCTTCACATCACTCTGATACCCCACATCTTCCTTCATACTAACATTTATAATATGTTCCTAATTCTCACTGCTGCATTTACTTTTGGCTGTTTGGGTGGTATCTAGGGTTACCAACTTTTCATGTCCCCTCCCCCACACATCTTTTCCAATATCCCATTACTTGGCTATTTCTCCATTTCTCCCCAGTTGCCTTAAACACTGTTCAAAACTCTGTGTGCATGCTGTTTTCTGCTTTACTTCTACAATGATTACAAATATTTAGATTTAATTTAAAACTTTTATTTCAAATTTTGTAGCACAAATACTGGTAGACATTTGCTAAACAAAGCAATACAGTCTCATAATGAAATTAGACTTAGCATTAAAACTTCTCTGCCTTTGAAACTCACATTCACTGAAACAGCATTGAAACCCACATTCAAAGAAAATGTATCTGACCAGTGACTGATTAAGTTTACCTTTGGGCTTTTTTCATATCATCGGCCCCCTTGCACACATTTTTAGGACGATGCAAAAGTTCTTTGATTCACCTTCCTGATTGTATAAAGATTGCATTAATTTATAATGTATAATAAATTATATTCCTTGTATAATACTGCGCCACTTGTTAGTGTGTTTTAAATTTATAGTTGTAACCATTTTTCCATTAAGCAATGAAACAAAACATATGAACCAATAATGACAAAACTGCCCAGTTCAAAACATTTCAACCATAAACACTCAAATTCCTGTCATTACAGTTCGCCAATATCAGTCAATATGCACAGTCTCTGCAGAAGTAAAAGTCATCTGAATAAATCCACATTAAAAAGACCTGTAACTAATGAAAAGGTTACTGCTAGCAAACAACTTTAAATTTCAGTGTTTCATCTACAAATTCAGTGCCTGCTGCCCTTGAAGAATAAATTGCCTATGTTACATTAAAAAATGGTAGTAAATCTGTATTGTTTTTTGCATATCTCATTTGGCAAATGTTTTATGCCGGATGCCCTTCTTGATGCAACCCTCCCCATTTATCTGGGCTTGGGACTGGCACAAAGAAATGCACTGGTTTGTGCATCCCCAGTGGCTGGGAGTAGAGTTGGCGAAAGTGGATGAGTTTAAATACTTGGGATCAACAGTTCAGAGTAATGGCGAGTGTGGAAGAGAGGTGAAGAAGAGAGTACAGGCAGGGTGGAGTGGGTGGAGAAAAGTGTCAGGAGTGATTTGTGACAGACAAGTACCAGTAAGAGTGAAAGGGAAGGTCTGCAAGAGGGTAGTGAGACCAGCTATGTTATATGGGTTGGAGACAGTGGCATTGACAAAAAGGCAGGAGTCGGAGCTGGATGTGACAGAGTTAAAGATGTTAAGATTTGCACTGGGTGTGACGAGGGTAGACAGAATTAGGAATAAGTATATTAGAGGGTCAGCCCAGGTTGGATGGTTTGGAGACAAAGCTAGAGAGGCGAGATTGCGGTTGGTTTGGACATATGCTGAGGAGGGATACTGGGAATATTGGGAAAAGGATGCTAAGGATGAAGCTGCCAGGTAAGAGAAAAAGAAGAACGCCTTAAGATAAGGTTTTTGGATGTGGGTGAGAAAGGACATGCAGGTGGTTGGTGTGACAGAGCAAGATGCAGAGGACAGGAAAAAATGGAAACGGGTGATCCGCTATGGCGACCCCTAATGGGAACAGCCAAAAGTAAAAAAGAAGACATTAAAAAATGGTAATATTGCAATGGGGAATGGATGGCAAACTGAAAAGAGGTTCATAGTTTCCAGCCATCTCATCCAAAGGAGGACATTCTCCGGACTGCAGCACCCCACCCCCTTAAAATACAACATAGTATCAGGAATCCATCTACATGCTGTGGGAGTAGAACTCAGCCTTTCTGCATCAGAACACAAGTATGCTACCTGTTGTACTACTAACACAGCTTTAAAATTCTATACCACAGTAGTAATACCATTTGCTAAACAAAACATCTGCACATTGGAAACAGACTTAGCATGAGCAGCAGTAAACTTCTCCTTGAAGCTCACAGTTCCTTGGGGTAGAGGATGCAGCCTCATTTACTGTAGCTAAGGTACATGGTTTGAGCCTAAGCAGGAAAACAAGGTTAGGTTGTTTAATATTAAGCTGTAATATTTTCCTGAGAGTGATGAAGAAAGAGATTGGGCATGTTTTCTTGTTGCAGAGATTATCCCACTGATGTTAAAAAAAACAGAATCATTCCTCTTTGATCTTGAAGAATGTATAAGTCATTAACTCATGAGACTACTTAGGATTCACAAAGGCCAAGATCTGTAATTATAAAATGTTTATCATATAAAGACAAAATGTTGGGCTGCATAGAACAGTCCTTAACTAACTGTGTGAAGTCCATGCTGGAGCAATACGTTTTTTGTTGTTATATTGTCTAAAACCAAAAAAAAAAATCATTGATCAGATATTTAAAAATCTAAGGGGTTTTCCTTTTGTATGTTTCAAAATATAAATATTAAACTCCTCTTTGGTTGTAAATGTTTATTACACTTTTAATGACATTCCCATAGACTTTTCTTTTCAACAGTGAATATATGAAATGATAACTAATGGAATGTTTTTGCAGCTTTTGAAAGAACTCTTTAACAAGAAAGATGGGAAACTATCAACATGAATGAAAAATATCGAAGATTGGATTACCTGATATACAGACCAGTTATATTTCAAATTAAATATTTCAAAAAGCCCATAGTCTTCCCTTTCTCATTCTCCTGAATAGCCTATGCATATTTCAAAGACAAAATTTAAAAAGATGACTTCCATTTTGTAGATTATATCCTTCTTGTATGAGGGATGTCAAGAGGAAAGGAAGAAAATGGAAATAGAAATGGAAGAAGTTCACAGAGATATGCATGCAGCAACACTATATAGCAGAAAAAAAGTACTGAAGCTGTCTTTTCCCATATAAGGAAGTAGAGAATATATTACCAAATAGTCTGTAACCATATATGCAAAAAACAAAATACATAAGCTTAGGAAATAACAAATAAGAGGTGACCAGCAATCATATTAACTACTGTAGATTTAGTGGACTATGCATTAACAAATACAACAAAAGTTTATGATCTCATTGATAAGGATCAGCATACATTAAACAAAACTACATCATTGCTCCTTGATATTAAAAGCTGATAGTCTAGCAGCAGTACAGTTAACATCCATAGTTGTCTTCTGCAGCAGAACAGCAGAATGCTGTCTCTGGAATGCATTTTACTTATTTATAGTAATACATTATAAAACAGGGCAGAGGTTAGCCGAATCATTGTCTTACACAAAGGTCCCCCCCACACAAACACACGCACATACCCCTACCTACCTCACTTGTCTGTTTGTGGTCGACTGCGCAGTCCAAACATCTTTTGGAATTCAAATTCTGTGCGCGTGGAAGACAAAGACATAAACAATCGTTCGCACAGATGGAACAGGAGTTTGCAATCTGTTTTCATTTGCTGCATCTGTGCGACCAGATACAAAAGGCATTCTTAAAGAAGAACCCCCTTAAAAAAACATATATATATATTTTTTTAAATTAAAAGAAAATTAATCTCCTGGCCATGACCAGTTGTCGTGGCCGAGGTACACCACAATTAATTTTATTTTTTTCAGACAACCAGACAATACACTGTCCGGAAAAGGCAGTCTCTGTTTTCTGGACAGTGTCCCTTAATTCCAGACAGTCTGGAAGAATTCCAGATGGTTGGCAACCCTAGTTGCATCCTGCCTCCATACCTACACTTAGACTGCTAATTACCTAGCCCCTTATTGGGAAATCAGCAGTCAGAATGTAGGCAACTTCAGTACTTTCGTTGCTGCCTCAAGGGAAAGCAGCTCTGAGGCTTCACATGAGCAGCAATTGGCTACAAGCTTCATTTCTGGCAGATAAGTCCCTGTAGAGAATCTCTTCCACACAGATAATATTGCCTTTTTAAATATTGTTGATGTATTTTTTATTTTGCTAGATTCATAGATGCATACTAGGCATAATGACCACTATGGCCTTTAAAACCCTAGCCGTGCAACCCAAATGTGACCCACAGATTTGATTTGTATTTGTTTTATGAGGGGTGATTTAGTGATTGACTCTTTCCATTAGAGACGTAAGAGCCAGACCATGGGTGAATTTTCGATTACCCATCCATTGGTCCAAGTTGCGCTTAAGTAGGGATAGTGAGGAACTTTGCTTTACATACATGAGTAGCCTGTTTCAGAGAGTGGGAATTTTGAGAAACAGATCTGTCTGTCCAACATGTCTTGTTTATGTTGCAAGCAAAAGTTAGGTATTTTCATCTAGTAGTTCTGATGCTGTTTGTTTTGTGAATGTGCTTAAGATTCATCAAAACAGGATCCA
Organism: Protopterus annectens; assembly: GCF_019279795.1. Classification (NCBI taxonomy): domain Eukaryota; kingdom Metazoa; phylum Chordata; order Ceratodontiformes; family Protopteridae; genus Protopterus; species Protopterus annectens. The sequence goes on from NC_056735.1 coordinate 1,616,538,743, forward strand.
GGGATGCCTTGTATGCCAGGCAAAGATCACCTGTCAGAAGTCAGTATGATACCATGTAAAGAAACAGGGCTTTGAGGTTATCGGCATAGGACATTGTGTTTACTCCATGTATTCTTTTTGTAAGGAACCTTTGTAGACGTTCCAGTTGCTGCATGTGTCTGGCCAGGTACATACCAAAGGAGGCATAATACTCTACCGTGGGCCTACTGAGGGACGAGTACAGTGGTATGATGACCTCTTTGGACCTAGATGCCTTGCATTTGCTTATAAGTTGAGCAACATAGAAAGATCTTCTTACTACATTTGACACATGTTGGTCAAAGGCTAGGTTACTGTCTGCATGAGTTCCCAGATCCCCGACTAGTGAATCAGTTTTTAAGGGTGTTTTATTGATGACAGTTACCTGGGGTGGCAGACTTCCCAAAAAGTACTGTAATGCATTTCTTTTAACCCCTGGCTTTGGCACTAAGCATTTGTCTGCATTAGACCTTCCTGATGGGTATTCTCATCTTGGGGGTGGATTCATTGACTGCTCCCAGTTTGCAGTCACCTGAAAAACATGGATAGCCGGAGGTCTTTGACATTCGCTTTGCCATCTGAGGAGCAGGTGCCAAAGAGGAGTAGGCTTAGCATAGAGCCCTGGGGGGACTCCACTGGTGACTGGCCTCTTTGTGGAGGGGGCTTCACCGATTCTAACCTCCTGGGTCCTGTCAGTGAGTCAGCTATCTATCCAAAGTGTTATACAGGGGTTTATACGTACTTCTGTAAGTTTGTTTACAATGCGCAAGTAGGGTATTTTATCAAATGCCTTAGCCAGGTTTAGGTAGACAGTATGCACAGTTTTCCCCCTCTTCCATTGTCCTTTTCAAAGAAGTCCGCCAGATTCAGTAAACACGCCCTTCCTCTGACAAAGCCAAATTAGGATGGATCCATTGTCTTGAGATCTCCTATGACCTTGTTTATAGTTTCCATTATAATTCTTTCCATAGCTTTGCAAATAAGACTAGTTAGTCTAATGGGTCTGTAGTTTCCAGAATCTGTTGAAGGTCCTGCCTTATGAAGGGAGATGATTATCGCAGTACTGCATTCACGTGACACAAAGCCTGTTTTAAGAATATAGTTAAATAATGACTCCAGTGGTCCTGATAAGTCATTCTTTAGATTATTAAGGCGGTATCCTCGGATATTACTGGGAGCCATTTAGGTTGTGTTTTTGGCTTTAGTGAGTGCAGCCAATACATGCTCCCTAGTTATAGCTGGGGTTATGTTTGAGGATATTATTAGCGGGGGATGGTTTGGGGTGAGAGGGATGGTAAAGTTGGAACTGAATTTGTCTGCTTTGGAGCTGAATTGGTCATTATATCGCCAGGCCCTGTGAATGTGGCACCATTAATCACTAGTTCAGCACATTGCTCTGTGCCATTGTTGAGGTTTCTGACATGTCTATAAAAGGTCTTATGGTTATCTTTCATCTGGGTGGATAGCTTAACCTCAAAGTTGGCTTTGCTTAACCTAATTAGCCCTTTTTGTTGCCTATTCACTTTGATGAGAGAGTTTTTATCTTTATGGCAAATACCCTTCCTGATTTTTTGCCGTAATTGTTTTCCTTTTGTTGTATATCGTGTTTAATTTGAGATGCCACCAGGGCGGTTTATTTCTGGGGCTAGTTCTGACCTTACTTCTGCTAGGTACAGCAGCGTGTGTGCAGCCATTGACATAGATGCACGGAGTTTCTGAGATCAATTCGGCATATGTTGGTGTGGTCTTGGGATTCAGAGGAGCATTACATTTTGACAGACCATCACTTATTAACAAGTAATTTGCCTTGGAATAGTTCCTGTTACTGGTTTTAATGGGATTATGGAGTAATTTTCATTTCAAAGGAGACAGCTTTGTGGTTGGACCTTATCATGGAGGATGAGACATTGGGGGGTGGCAGCATTCTCCCATATGTCTGAACATGAGGTCCAGTATGTTGGAGCCTCTAGTGAAAGTATTCACAATTTGGTGAAGGGTGTTTGTATTTACTAAGTCCAGGAATCTCTGCACCTGTAGATTTGAGGCTGTGAAGGATTCCCTATCTGTAGAGGGATAATTAAAATCTGGCACAAGTAAGGTGTTAGGTTGGATGGTAAGTGTCTCCAGTAGGTCCAAGTATGCACTGTGAGCTTTTTGAGACATGGAAGGTGACCTCTGGCTGGCTAGGAAATGGTACGGGATTTTGTCTGTGGTGATCTGCATGTGGAGGAACGGCAACATATCATCCTGTCTGACCACCCTGGAGATATGCTTGTTATTGCTGTACATTGAGACACCTACACCTTTTGCCCCTGTCTATGCAGCTGCTAGTCTAAAAGTGTGGAAAGCATTGAAACCTTGCACTGCTGGGGTACTCTGTGCCACTTTAAACCATGTCTCGGTAACTGCATAGATACCTATATTCTCGTGTGTGAGGAGGGCTTGGAGGGAGTATAATTTTTTTTGCCTCCTGGCATTGAACAGTAAAACCTTAAAATTCTGTTGAGTTGATTTTGATATGTTGATAGGTTTGTCAGTTTGGCATTTCCCCAAAAATTGCACTATGAGAATGGACAAGGCCTTACCCATTATTTGAAAGAGTAGAGGAGAGAAATATGTAGACTATCCTTCTCAGAGCAGCATGGGCTTTTGACCATGCTGTCCCAAGAAACAACACTGTCTGTTGATTTTTTTTTGAAGAATACCAGAGATGATGTTAATATCAGACGTTTGTCAGAAGCTGATATTTTTTTTAGAAGGTGGCCGTTTTTGTGAAAAAATATATTGCTTTTAAGACATTTTAACTAAAGTGTTAGTGTTTAAAGATTGGGAAGTGTTTTATTTACTTAAAATAATGTTTGAGTGTTTTGGTGCTTGTGTACACTTCATAACATATTTTTATCATTTTACTGCTTGAGACATTTTGCTTGAAGGTTTTATATTAAAACATCAGGAAGTGTATTTCAGGACCAGAAATGTATTTTATGTTTGGTGCTTGTGTACACTTCATGACAACTTATTTTCTTTTCTTGTTTTCTCTCATTGCACTTTCTTTCAAAAGGACTTTAATTATGAATTTTCAGGGGCTGTGTGGGAAGAGTTAAGTGTGCAATCTGCTTTTAAATGCCTGTCTAACAACTTATCTTCCAACCGACTATTCCCAGTAGCACTTAAAATGTATGGATTCTTACACAGGCCTTGCTGTTTTTTCTTCCTGTAAAAAAAAAAAAAAAAAAAAAAAAAAACAGAATATAAGCCTTTGCCTCCACCACAGGTTTAGACAGTGCCTCAGCCATTAGTAGGTGACTCCGAAGTGGCCCTTTGTTGTTCCTCGGATCACTCACTCATTTCTCTGGGTTCCACTTGTGTAGTCCCTTCCAGCCCCATGGACCAAGGTTGAACCATATCCTCTGCAGCTGTTTGTGTCCAGTCCAGGCATGGGAGAGCCATATTTTTTGGGTCTGGGAGTTTCTTCTCAGAAGGGTGGGGAAAGAGGTTTCTTGCCCGGGATAAAGTGTGGTCTTTCATTTGGTATTCTTCAAGGAATATCAGTAGAAAAAAGAAACAAAAGGTTAAACATTGCTCATCCAAAGACATTTTGTCTGTTCATAAGGATGAGTTTCTTACCTTAGCCAGGAGTTTATTGCAGGCTTTTAATCCTGGAGAGAAGAAATCCATACCAGAAGACTAACTAGGTCAATACATTCCTGAGGAAGATGTGTCATAGGATTCTGACACAGACAGGGCTTTTTTTTGTCTGATTCTCAAGCCCAAGACTCTAATTCAGAGGAAAGTTGCTCCTCTCCAAATCCATTAGATGTCTTTTCCTTTTCTAAGACTAGTTCCATGATGAGTGATGTGTTTTTATGGGAACAAGTGGATATTCCCCTCTAAAGTGAGTAAATATGATGTGCTGAAAATGGGTTTACCTCATGGTATACCCATTCCTCCTATTATGCCAGCCTTGGAGGATGTGTGAAATGCTGCCTGCAATAACCACGACCCTCAGCCTTCACTCCATAAAAATAGCAGAACACTTAATAATACCAAACATTCCCCATGTGGAGAAGAAGGTAAGGTGTTAGGTTGCATAAGAGAATTTCCTTCTGCCAGTTTATTCTCTCAGGTGTTGACAACTTGTAAGATTGATTGTTCCACCATACATCCTTTAGAGGGTAGGCGCTGTCTGAATCCTACATTTTCTAACCTATCTCAGATGTCTAAAGATGCTTTGAAGTGTGTGTATGATTGTGCATGTATTGTGCTTAGGACCATAGCTACTGTTGTTAAACATGTGCTTAACCTAGGAGTTATACTATACCAGTGCCTTTAGACCAAATAGATGAAAGCTTCTATTCCAGAATGTTTCTGGTTTCAAACGGGCTTTCCTGGAGACCATGTCTACATTTTTTCTTTTTCAAATGGGCTGTGAAAATACCAAAATTCCAAATATTGACCCTTCAGAGTCTGTTACCAGTCATTCCTCTTCTGAGTGCTGGGGTAACATTAAATCTGAAAGGTTCTTATCTTTGCATTCCCATAGCCACAGACTTCAGAAAATTTTGCAGATTAGGTGTCTGGGTCACATTATCATTTCTCTGCATTACCCTTTGAGTTAGCTACAAGTTCTAGAGTGTTTACAAAATGTCTAGCTTCAGGGACAACTCATTGCAGACTGCAAGTCATTCACATTTTTCCTTATTTAAAAAAATGACTGACCTTTGCAGACTGTTTTCCAATGTCAGAAGTCTTTAACAATTGTTTTTTCACTCTTTACCAGTCTGCGTTTCCAGATAAATATTCAAAAATCCTCCTTGATGCTGTCACAAAGGAAAAGGTAAATTTGTATTTGGAAACTTTCCAGATCTTCTCCTATCAGTTTCAGACTTCCATGTTAAAAGTGTTTTTGTTGCTGAATTTGCTTTAATTTTGAAAAAAAAAATCCTATCCCTCTACTCTTTTCCCGGTTTTCTAGATCTAGTAAAATCTGGTTTTCAGAGTTTGCTGAATTCTGGGCTCTTTTGTAAATTCCTGTGTTGCCCAGACCTTTCTAAGATAGAGTGAAGCTTCTCTGTTCATGAGTGAGAGTGGTGAGCTTTGGAACAAACCTATCTGTCGCTGGAGGAGTGGTTTCAGCTCAGAAACTAGTTTTATTGGCCGTTTTGGGCTATTTCTATCCCTTTCATCTTTCTGCTTAAAAACCCATGTTTGCACGTTTCGTGTGCTTGTATTACCTCAGCAAGAGCCTGCCTGGGTGTCCTGCAGAGTCCTACAGCAGCAGAGGGAGAAAAGGAGACTTTGAGTGGATTAAGTACCTCTATTTTGCTTTTTATTGCTTGTTTTTGAAAGTCGCATTGTTCCGACTGGTTTATTAACTTTACTACTTAACTGTAGTGTTTTTGAAACCAAATACTGTTTGCACTTTAAAGTATAATTTTTTTTTAATGGTTTTCATCTTTTTAACTGTAAAGGACTACACACTCAAGTGCAATAGCCTATTTTCCGTGTTAAAAGTGTTTTTGTTGCTGAATTTGCTTTAACTTTGAAAAAAATCCTATTCCCCTACTCGTTTCCCGCGTTTCTAGATCTAGTAAAGTCCAGTTTTCAGAGTTTTCTAAGTTCCTGTGTTGCCCAGACCTTTTGAAGATAGAGGGAAGCTTCTCTGTTTATCAGTGAGAGTGGTGAGCTTGGGGACAGCCTATCTGTCACTGGTGAAGTGGTTTCAGCTCGGAAACTGTAGTTTTATTGACCATTTTGGGCTATTTCTGTCCCTTTCATCTTTCTGCATAAAAACCCAATGTTTGCGCAGTTTTGCACATCACGCAGCCCTGCTTAGCTAGGATTAAAATATTCCCGGCGCCATAAAGTCTTCTCTTCAGTTTTTCCCGTAGAACTAGCCAGTTTCTTAGTTTTAGCACTTGAGTCTGCTTTTCCATGCTCAGCACTGGTTCAGATCTGTTGTAAGCACTAAATAAGCCACAAAGTACTGAAGCACTAAGCCTTTCTCTTTTCCTAGTGGTTAACAATGTTGTACTTATCTTCCTCAAATTACTTCGAGGAAAGCAGCTCTAGTACTTACTTCCCTCACTTGTCTAGAGGAAAATAGTGATTACCCAGGCATGTCCAAGGGACAGCTCCCAGTGTTCTCTCCTGACTACCAGATGAATCTGGCCATCTTGGGGCAATGTAGCAATTGCGTCATGTACACTGACAACCCTCTCCTAATACCACCCAACACTACAACTTGTGAGAGATGCAGTTATCTTGCCAAACTGGAGGCAAAGCTCTCTCAACTCGAAACTGAACTTCTTAGTCAAGAGGAGAAGGTAAGCACTTGCACCACACCACACTCATCACATAGTCCCAGTATACCTACCCCACCAAAACCCACACATAGATGTACAAAAACATTCTCGGAGGCTCTCAATAAAAATCTGCCCAAGCAACAGAAACCTCCAAAGCAGAAATGCAAGCAACCTTGACCCCTCAACATAACCCAAAAGACACATAAAACACAGACCCAGTGTGCCACTCAACCACAGCCCATAAGGAAAAACAATGTGCCTAACACATTAGTCATAGGTGACTCTATAGTAAGGCACACTGATGTTCCACTCACCAGAATAAACAAGGAGAAGGTTACTGTTAGCTGCCTGTCAGGTGCCAGGATCCGCCACATAACCCATGCACTCAGGTCACTTCACAACAATGACTCAAGTCATTGTCCATATTGGTGTGAATGACATGAGACGTACCTCCCTGGACTATATGAAATGAGACATGGAGGAGCTCTCCAATCTTATAATCCAGGCAGGTATGACCCTAGCCTTGAGTAGCATCCTACCTTCACCCAGAATATCATCACATTACAAGGACAAAATGATTGACTTCAACAATTGGCTAAATTTCTGGTTTCATTCCAAGGGGATCCAGCATCTCTCTGCCTGGGACGACATGGTAGACAGGCCACGATGCTTTGCAAGAGCTGGCCTGCACCTGTCACTCCTGGGATTCCAGATGCTGGCTAAGACTCTTGCCGCCCCTATAGTGCCTTTTTTAGGCAAGGTTCAAAAGACAAACCCACCCCCATAACAGATACCGGCAAGAAAAAACTGAGGGTAATGCTACTCAACGCTAGAAGTCTAAACCTCAAAATGCACTCACTCGAGGCACTTCTTAAAATGGAGAACATCGATATATGTGCAGTGACTGAAACCTGGTTCAAGGCTCCAAAGAGCACCTCTGCATTACCAGGATATACCTCGTACTATAACTTTCGGCCATTTAACCAGGACCGGAACACCAAGGGCAGAGGAGTGTCCATATTCATTAAAGATATCCACACCTCCAGGAGAGTTGCCCAACATAATGCATCCGAAATTATCCAAGTGCAACTAACTCTGGGCAAAACTGCAATCCATATTGTAGCTTGCTACAGATCCCCCACCATGCCCCAGGAGTCCCACTCCTGTTTTCTTGATATACTACAAAATGTTACGGTTCAACCAAACACCCTAATGATGGGCATTTCAACTACCCCACCATTAACTGGGAAAACTACTCGTGTACCAACTCCTTCGGTCAGTGGTTCCTAGAATTCATAAACTCCAATCCCCTGGATCACCTTATCCACATCCCCACCAGGGGCAATAATACCCTGGACCCAGTCATTACCAACATGATTGACCGGTGTTCCACACCTGAAGTCAACTCCTTGTTGGTCAGATCTGACCATAAGCTAATCACCATAGATATCCACATCCCGCCCCCCCCATCCCCATTAAGGAAACCACTGTAAAAAATTTCTCCAAAGCCAACCTCATGCTTTTTAAGACAGAAGTGGAAAACTTCACGACATCCATGAAGATGTACAATACACTTACGACTGTTGAATCTACTACAAATGCACTTTATATGCACATACACGAGCGCATGGATCGTGCTATCCCTAGCAGAACCAAGACGCTATCCTCCAAAAAGCAGAAGCCAGTCTGGTGGTCCCCTGCTATAAACAAACTCTACAACAGAAGGAAGAAACTGTTGCAAGAGAGTAAAATCCCATGAGTGGAGGAGCTCCCTAGTCAGCCTCAGTAAGAAGCTGAGATCCCTCATAAAATCCTCCAAAGCCAGCTATGAAAACAAGATTGCCATTGACTCTAAGGACAACCACAAAGCATTCTATAGCTGTGTGAAGAATTTGAGCAGCAACACCCAGATATGCTCTGAGTTACAGCACAATGCCACGTAAATTACGGAACCAACTTTCGCCAACATCCTGGCTGATAGGTTCAGTGCTAAATTTACCCCCCTACCCCACCCCTAAAGGGCCCACACCCATACCAGAAGATTTCAGTGCCCCTGCACTCACAACTGAGTAGGTAAAAACTACGCTCTCCAAAGCCAAGAACACAGCATCCATGGGTCCGAACAACATCCCAGGCTGCGTTCTACACGAACTTCAGAATGAACTGGCCCCCCACCTAAGCACCATGTTCAATCACAACCTCACATCAGGCTTTGTACCCACTAAATGGCACAGAGCAGCAGTTATACCACTCCACAAAGGGGGAGCCACCACGGACCTTGGGAACTATCGCCCTATTAGCGTGAGAGCCTAGTTGCAAGGCCATGGAATGTATCATCATGGAACTCATAAACAGACATTGGTAACCTCCAAACTCTGGACCCCACCCAGTTCAGGTTTGCGAAGGGCAGATCATGCCTCCTGAACCTGATTGACTTCTTTGAAACAGTCACCAAAGCCATAGACGAGGGTAAGACAGTTCACACAGCCTATCTTAACCTCGCCAAGGCTTTCAACATCATCCCCCCATTCTGGAATCACAGATAAACTCACTAAACTGGATATAAACCCATATGTCACAAGATGCATTGCCAACTAGCTCACTGGCAGAACCCACACTGTAAAAGTTGCAGACTCCAAATCTGACTTCAAACTAGTGACAAGTGGAGTACCTCACGGTTCAGTGTTGGGTCCTCTCCTGTTTGGTGTCAGTACAGGCTAACATGGAGGGCCTCTGGCTGACTAAGTTCGCAGATGACTGCAAATTAGGTGCTATAGTCGAGTCCCCAAAAGACGTGGACATCCTACAGAAGGGCCTCACTGAGACTGATACCTGGTGCCAGAGCCATGGCCTCAAGCTCAGTGCCAAAAAGTGCATTGTCATCCCCTTTGGTAAAAACTCAGTACCCATGAACTACCACATAAGCGGCAGTCCACTTAACGCCGAAGGTGTGATAAGAGACCTTGGGACCCAGGTCGACAGTAGTCTCTCCTTTGATAATCACATCTCCAAAGTAGTCAGGAAATCCTTCTATGTAGCACACCTCATCACAAAAGGGTTCTCATCCAGGAAACAAGAGGTCATTGTTCCCCTCTACTCGGCTCTTATTAGACCCATCATTGAGTACAACGGCCCTTTTGGAATGTACCTCACAAGACATCTGCAACAGCTGGAAAGGCCACAAAAGTACCTCACAAAGAGGATTACAGGACTCAAACAGATGCCCTACACTGACCATCCCAAAAAACTCCAGCTTTACTCCATAGCATATCGCCTACTCCAATGTGATCTCTACCTAACATACAAAGCTATGTCAAACCCAGAGCTGTTGGACATGCTACACCTAAAGAAGTCACAGTACCTCTGAGCTACAAGTTCCAGGGATCTAAACCTTGTCACCACAATAAACAGAACATGCTGGAGGGATGTATTCCTGTCCCAGAGACTTCCCATACTCTGGAACAAGCTACCTATCCATGTCAAGCAGAGTTTCTCATTAGCACTCTTCAAGAAAAATCTTGATGAGTTGATGGGAAGTAGTAAATTCATCCCAGGGATCACTTCTATGGCTCTGCTCGACAGGGGCACAGGGATATAACCTTCTTGGGTTTTGAAAGCCAGTGAACCTTGTTGGCTAGGCTTACATAGGCCCTTGGGCTGATAGCCTAGTACCTACCTATGAACCTGTGTGTCAGAATTCTAGGATTCATGGCTTTTATGATTCTCGTGACTCCTCTTGCCAGGTTATACATGAGAAACTTAATTGTTAAACAAAATGTGGACCTAATGTTCTCATCCTCTGAGATTTTCAAATTCAAATGTTGGGCTTTATTAAGAAAGAACTGCATTGGTGGAGGCAATAAGTTGACTCAGATGTTCATCATCATAACTGCTGAACTGCTGTGGCCTGAGCTGTACAAGTGATATCCTGCATAGGATTTAACAGCCGTCCAGCTTCCAAAGCTTCAGGGCCCCTTCCATGTGCCCAAACCATTAGTCAATTCAAACTGAGCTGCCTAAAATTCAGGTGTGAGCACCAAGCCATTCAGAGCTTTCCTACTGCTGAGAGGAGCACTTCTCTGCCGGCTTTGAAGGGTTATCAGTTGGGTTAACACTGTGCTGTTGCTGGGTAGATAGGTTCCCTTTGTTGAAAAAACTTCCACTTTACTTTTTATCACAAAGAATTTACTTTTGCTGTAAAAGAATTACTTTTAACTTGAGCAAAAGTATTTTTGTTGACCATATTGTGACTTTTATGTGCTTTTAAACGGGAACATACTTTTTTACTTTTGTGGTTAAAAGTTAGTTAAAACACTTATCCCAGCCCCAAAAAGTAAAGCAACAACAGCTGCTCCACAGAAAAAGTAATTTAAGTGCTTTTAATTGTGTATTTTTTTCTGGGTAAAAGTTACTTTTTTTTTCTTTTTACCAGTTTTACCGATTATTGCTGCTAAACTTTCCTTTGGAATCAAGCATTTTTTTTTTTGGCTTGACCATCCGTGTACTGGTTCCTTGTGTGGACCATCATCCAACTACTAAAAGAAAAAGATTGTTAAGCACCTTTGGTCACCACAGCATGCTGGTAGTTTGTCTCAACCATAGGTGGGTGACTGCTGTGGCCAAAGCTGGTTCCTGAAACCACTCATCCCTCTGGTGTGCTCCTTTAGACACCACAGATAGAACATTAGATGCATCTTCTACGGCTGTTGGATTCCCCATAGTGGGCAAGGGGAAACCCACTCTTGTCGGTCCTGGGAGAAGGGGCAGGGAAAATGCCTGTGCTTGGACAGAATGTTATGCTCATCCATGAAGATGTTGTTACTGGGAGTTCTGCGTCTGTTTGATCAGAGATTCCTGTCAAAAATAAACAGAAAACTAAATATTTGTTTTTCCCCAGTATTTCTCTTGATCAGTTACACAGGATAGAGGTAAACTATTATGCATAGCTCAGGGTCTGTTGCAGGCTGTTGACCCTTCTTATAAAACTGTTTCTGGTAAGAGAAAAAGAGGTTCCTGTTTCCCTAAAGAGGTTGAAAAGATTGAACTTGTAGGGAATGTGAAGGGACAGGTGCAGTTTTTTTCTCGTCTGGTTTCTGATTCAGATTCTGAGGAGAGTGTTGACATCCAGGATGAATGATTTTTTTTAATGGGAAAACAATGAGATTTGTCAATCCTGCAGAAAATATGATTTGTTACAACTGGAATTTCCAGAAACTTCACTTATCCTCCCGTTCTCTCTGTCTTGGAGGATGTTTTTATCACAGCCTTCAATTTCTCTGTCAGTCTGCTCCTCCTAAAAAACAGAGTATATAAAGTTAGTCTGTCTTTTAAGTTTTTATACACTTATCCCAGACCTGACCTAGTTTGGGAAAATTGTATACTTATGCAAATGTAGTTTTCAGAATTCTCAGTTGTCAGGCTCCTATATTGAAGTTTACTCTGGCTAATTTTGAAAGTATGAGGAATGTTTTGACATCAGTTTCCTCTTGTAAGGAGAAATATGTTTTGTGTAATTTGGTTTCTTTGGTTTCCCAAGTTTGCTCATTGTTTAAAATGTGTTGACTCTGTGGATACTACTTTCAGGATTGCTGTCACTGGAACTGTTTTGATTTGCTTGTCTGCATTCTCAGAATCTCCTAGAGGATGTCAAGAATGACATTTAGAATTTTCAATTTGACAGATATCTGTTTTTTGGACCTTCTACTGCAGAAGTCATCAAAAAGTGTGACGAGAGAAGAAAACTGATTCAGAAATTTTACAGCCCTCTTCCTATAATTTTTCTAAGGGGTTTTCTGCTCCTTGTGTAATTTTTGCAAAATGTTAAAAAAAAAAAAACAAAAAAAAAAAACAAGACAGCTCCATTTGAATGCTGGTAAGCAGACATTTAGCAAGCAATGTCAGGGATGTTCCAAAAAGAATGCAGGAATCCCAAGAACAAAAGACAGTTCAATACGTCAGAATGGCTATATGAGAGACCTTGTCCCTTGTCCCACACTGGCAACTCCCTTAATCCTCCCAAAAAGTCTGATTCTCCATTTTTCTGTATGGAAATTAATTGTTTCAGACAGATGGAGCCTTTATGTAATCAATGTAGGATACAGATGGCAGTGGGAGGCTGTCCCTCCCTCCCAGGGGATTCATCCTCATCCACCAGACCAAAATCTTCTCTTTCCTCCAGTCTTACTATACATGCTGTCTGAGGGTGGGGTAATAGAAACTGTTGCTCATCCTCAGTCAGAAGTATGTTGTTAAGAATGTTTCTATTACTGATGAAATCCTTCCTCTACCAGTTTGTAGTAATGCCCAAGTTCAAAATTGTTACTCCTCCTTCCTCATTTGAGTTGCTCAGTGACCTTAAATTTAAAAAATGCATATCATCACATTCCTAGTCATCCAAATTTCAGGCATTTTTTAAGTTTTTTTGTGTCTGTGTCATTTCATCAGTTCTCTATCTTACCCTTTGGGTTATCTGCTGCTTTAATATCATTCAAAAACTGTCTAGCTCTTATGATAGCCCACTGCAGACTGAAGGGTATCCACATTTTCCTTATTTATATGACACTGTTATCTTTGGAGAGCCTTTTTCAGTGTCAGGAATCTCTCTCTTGGATAAGGAATCTTTTATACATGCGGGGATTCCAAGTGAACATTCAGAAGTCTTTTCTGACTTATTTTCATAGGATTATTTTTCTAAGGTAGCTCTTACACACGTCATTACAGAAAGCTTTTTTTTTTTTCAAATGGAAAAAAAATCTATATTTAGATCTTTTTCTGTGGTTTTCCACTTTTGACTTGTGTCTCAGCAAGGGAATTCCTCATGATTCTGGGTATCTTAGCATCCATGATTCTCATGTTACCTCTTGCAAGACTCCATATGAGAAAGATGCAATGGTATCTAAAATTGCTATGGTCCCAGCATCTACACCCATCGACTTTTCAGATTCCATTCTTAAGATTTGTAAAAAGGGCGATCATGGGGTAGAAACATTAAACTTCACAGAATTCAGATCTCCCATTCTCTCTTTCTGCTCCAGCACACTATGTCACAGCAGCCCCCCCCCCCCAGACTTTGCTTGGGGAGCAGTATCAATGTGCATAAAAGTGCAGGGTCTTCGGAACAAAACAGACAAACCAAAACATATAAACATAAAAGAGATGCTAACTCTTATAAATGCTGTCAACTCTCTGAATCATCTGTGGTCTCCAGGACCTCTTCAGGTATTTGCAAATAATACCATAGTCATGTTATACATAAAGAAGCACCAGGTATTACCCTTGTGCAGACTAGCCATGTTAGCATGGGATATAGCTTTACAGCATAGTCGCATTCTGCTAACTTCTTGAATCCCCTTACAGCAAAATTGTGTGGCAGACAAGCTGAACAAGACCAGGACAGATCCTCAGTAATGGAAACTGAATTGGGGAGTCTTCAGAGATTTGGTACAGATGTGGAGAACACATCAAATAAATATTTGTCCTCCTGTCTAAACAATCACCTAGCAAAATTCTATTCCATGACTTCATGCAAGAAGACCTGGAAGACAGATGCCTTTTCCCTTCTTTGTATAGGAATACTCCTGTATGCCTTTCCAGTAATTTCTAGGATACGTCTGAAGATCCAGAAGGACTCCCCAAAGATCATTGTGGTAACTTGCTTCTTGCCCAGGCAACAGTGGTTCCCTGTTCATTTGGAAATGGCCAGGGGCAGTTACCACAAGCTTTCTGACAGACTGGATTTACTGACAATGATCAGAGGGGGTTGATATATCCCGACCCAAAACGACTCAAATGACTGTCTGAATTATAGAGTTTTGATACCTTTTACCCACCTGTTTTTCAACGATATGCAGCAGCAATCAGTGGAGGCAAGAAAGCCTGCTACTAAAAATCATACATTAGCAAAGGGAAAAGCTTTTCTAGTTGGTGCCAACAAAAGAATCAGCACTTATTCAGGGCTGGTGTTTCTGTAGTTTTACAGTATTTGCATGAGGCTCTATCCTATCTTACTCCTCTGTCAAGGTTCATTTGTTTCATAGATTCATAGATTCATAGATTAGTACTAAGCTAACTGCCCTTGCGAGCCATTTGAAGCCTAGCCAATTATCCCTTGTGAGACTCAAACCCTGCACCTTGTGTTTGTAAAGCAAACACCTTAACCATTAGGCCACCCTCCCAACCCGCTGTTCATTTCAGCATGTCTGCTGATGGATCTCCCTGTTTCAATTCAGTCTCATGTCAAAATATTTTTGAAAAGTTCTATTCCAGAAAACCAGTGGCTCTGCTTGTGCCCTTAATTTTATGTTAGAAAAACTAATAATTGCTCCTTAGGCTGACTTGATGTTCTTAATATGAAAAACAGTGTTACTGCTTGCTGTGACCTGTAAAAGAAGAATATCTGAGTTGCAAGCTGTTGTGGTGGGTCAGCCTTATCCCATTTTCCACAAAGATGGTGTTTCTTTGAGTATTAAACAAAAATCCTAAACCTTCTGGACTTTGTTGCATACATGAGAACCATTAAAATGTCTTTCTGTTGTTCCTTTGTAAGTTGCCTATCTAGTGTCTTGTCCCAATTTTTCTGACCTCTTCTGATTGATTATAGTTATCATGCATTATTTTATTTGACCTACTAATTATTACTTTTAAACACCAACATTTGTTCTAGACACAATTCAAAACCCTGCCAGAACTGTTTTTCCACTTAGTATTCCACTATCCCTTTCTCTCTCTTTCTCTATACTCTGTCAATCACTGGTACAGAAGGTAGTCTCCAACCTGCAGTCCAGACTTCTACTTGGACTCATCCTACTCTCTTAGTACTGCTCATATTATTTGCTCTCAGTACATTGGGTCATTTACCAGTTTTCTCCTGTAAATTGCAGCCCTCGCTTTCCGATTTTTATACCCCTACTTACAGTCATCCATATTGGTAAAATCCTTTCTCAGTTTCCATGTTGGCTTAGTTCTTAGAATATTTTCTGCTGCTTTATGAATATAATATTCTCTATAGCTGTTTTTATTCTCCTTAAGGTCCTGCATCCAAAGTCCTACTTTCTTCTTATTTTTTGAACTTCCCCCATTTTATCATCATCACTTTCCACTTTGATTTATAAACTTATGTATATGAACCTGTCAAAAGATTTTAATACTCTTAACATATACTGGAAGAATCACGCAGCAAAAAGGTAGGCCAAAAAAGAGTTTATTTTACATGCATGGAGACCTGCCACAAAGTTCTTGGTTGTCAGCAGTCTAATTTCTATACACTTTACATGGGTTTTTATACCCTCTTCTGTGCATACACAGCAGCTGGTTACTAGACAAGGAATTTCAGTCAAGGCTATAAATTCACTCACTGGAGCCTTAGATGGTAAAAAGTCAGACACAAGATAAGTTGGTGCCTACATCAAGGTAACATCTATGCACTCCTCCTTGGTCAGAGGTCAGTCCCAAGATAGGCCTGTGCCTGGACCAAAGTAACATCTGTGCATTCCTTTCTGGTCAGCAAATTCCTTACAAGAAAAACAACTCATTTTAGCTTATTTCTTTGCATGCAATGCAGTTTCACATTTTAACCCTTACTGTGCATGATACAAAGATGTTGAACACAAAGATTTCTACTACATTTCCCCCCTAACAACACTTTGTATCATCTGTAATATATTTTATTCATACAGTTTTTTGCATGACTCATGTTCTGTATATTCAGAATAATAAGCTTTAGTTGCATTGGCAGACAATACATTTGATATTATCATTCGGATGCAAGGAATGCAACAACAACCCAACAGTAGGAATATAATGGCACCAACACTTACAGCAATTAAGACATTCATAAGTACTGTTCCTCAATTCCCAAACCAATTTTGGAAAAAGTCAGTCAATGGATTCTGTCCTGGTTTTGTAAGTTCAGAAACTTGCTGTAGGATCTCCAGATGACTGTTAATGTCATATCAGTTGTCTGTAATGAACGGACAACACTTGCAAGTACCTCCTTTCGCCGCTAGGGTGAAATCGAGCGCCATACGATTCTGCAACACTACAGTCCTTATTGCAGTTAACTCATCCGTCACCAATCCTAGCGCAGAAAAAGTTGCATTGCTCAGAGTTTCTAACAGTTTTGACAGTTTTCTGAGCTCCCAAATAGATTTTACTGTCCCATAAGCTGGAAGAATACCAGCCCAAGAAATCACATCATTGCCCAAGTCCATGTGTGACAGTCCCTTGCTGCTACTATGGGCCAAATCGTGATGATAGATCCAGGATGCATCAACGTCACCTACGGGATTAACAGGTTTATTAACAGCACGTACATTTCGTATTTTACCTTGGGGAAGAGAAAATGAATGTCTTATAGCTGGTGCCAAATAACCCAAAAAACAACTGCCTGACCAATTCCTAGGTAACCATTTGTATGCTTTTTTACCACAGATAAAATAACAATCATTCACCTTAAGGGTGATATTTACTGGAATAGAATGATTTCCTTTGTCTTGTAGCCCTTTAAACAAAAGATCATACACAGATAACATTTTTTCAACAAAGCTTGTGACATTAATAAGCCCTGTACTATTAATAAGCACTCTTATAGGCTTGAAACTTGTTGCACAGTGCCCTTCTATTGTACAGTTATGAATTATGGTTACATTACATTGACTCCATCCAACCTTAATTTTTCCAGATCTCTGGAAACATACAGTTCCATTCTGACGACCCATGAGGGGTAATGCTATTTTGTCCTTTAAGGCTACGCTTGAAGTTCCAAACAGTAAATTAGTCCAAGTATCATTTGCCCCCAAAGGGACTGTACCTAACATCAAACCACCATGTACAGTAGGGATAGCTGTGCATACCCAACAATTTGAAACATTAAAAGACAAAGCATATGCATATTTAATAGCCTGATACGTGTTAAAAGGTGGATGCCAAACTGTATTTTCATCTCTCTTTGTTTGGCTAGTTTCGTGTGAAAATAAAAATGGCCACAACAGAAAAACAACACTTACAATCACTAATAACAAAATTATTTTACAATGCCTTTGTGGGAAAGGCTGCTCCCTTCCGGTATTTTCCTGCATTGCTACAACAGTCAGAAAAGTTCATACAAAAACAGGATTACTACTAATCAGTGTTCCTCAGGGGAACTCAAATTCTTTTCCAACTCAAATTTCCTGACAATCTTGCAATGTGTCAGGTGGATCCAAGATGTTCGCTCCTTTATTCGAACTGCTGTGGGTGTCGAAATCAAAACCTGGTATGGACCTTCCCACTTCGGAGAGGCCCACGTCTTTCTTTTAACAATTTTAATCCACACCCACTCGCCAGCCTTCACTTCCAGGATCCTGTTGTTCTTCTGATCTGAAAAATAATCATTCGTTAGAGAAGTGTTAGTTTTTGTCAGCATTTTCCTCATGTAATCTGCTATCTCTTCACCCCCCTCACGTTCCGCAGGCAAAAGACCTTGCCACTGCGGGACGTAATAAGGTCTCCCATATAGTAGTTCAAATGGTGTGACCCCTTTTGAAGTGGGAGTGGTACGCATGGACAGAAGTGCCAGAGGTAAGCAGTTTATCCAAGACTGATGTGTCTCTGCCATGAGTTTACGTAACTTGCCTTTGAGAATGCCATTATGGCGTTCAACCAACCCTGCTGACTGTGGGTGGTAGGCACAGTGATGTTTTAAGTCAATCTGAAAAATGGCAGCCAGCTTTTGAATAACTTGGTTTACAAAATGTGTGCCGTTATCAGAATAGATGCGTGTGGGTAGCCCAAAATGAGGGATAATATTATTCGTAAGGGCCTTGGCTACCGACAGGGCATCTGGATGTGTTACTGGAAAAGCTTCAACCCATTTTGTAAAAGCATCAATAATGACTAATACAAATCACTTTTGTTGAACAGGAGTTAGTTCAATAAAATCCATACAGATTGTGTGAAATGGATACGGAGGCAGCGGGAAAGCTGCTGGAGTGATTCGTACCCCACCACCCATGGTATCGTGCACAAAGCAGGCACGGTAAACAAAATCGTCAGCCAGTGCAGCTGCGACTACTGCTTGTACACAGTGTGGCAGCGATCGTGCCACTGTGTCCAGTTTACTGGAATAAAAAGCTAATGGTCTCAACTTATCCCCATAAGTTTGCAACAGAACCAATGTCATAAAGCCCTGCTTACAATCTATGTCTGAACAAAAGGTTTTGTATAGTCAGGGAAGCTAAGTGTTGCAGATCCTGCTATCAGTTGCTTTACCCTAGTAAATGCCTGTATTGCCTTGTCTGTCCATTGCAGCGCGTCATGTGCTGCCATGGGAAGTGCAAAAATAAGTTCTGAAAGTGGACTCACTTCCTCTGCATAATTGGGAATCCAACTACGACAAAAGTTAGTTATTCCTAAAAATGACATTATTTCTTTTTTTGTACTGGGCATTGGTGCCTGTAAAATAGCTTCTTTTCTACAGTTATCTAGTTGTCTACCAGCATTTGAAATGGTATAGCCTAGATATCGTACTTCAGCTTTACAAAATTGTAATTTAGATTTGTTTACCTTATGTCCCTCTTTCGCCAAGAAATGCAATAACCGAATAGTTTCGGACTCACAGACAGCCTCCGTGGGTGCAGCCAGTAGGATGTCGTCCATGTATAACAGTAGATGACAGCCATGCTCCGGTTGAAACTGTGCCAGGTTTGTTGACATTTCTTGCGAAAAGATTGTAGGGCTCTCACAATATCCCTGTGGCAGTCTTTTGTATGTGTACCACTTGCTCATAAACGTAAAAGCGAACCAAAACCTACTAGCTTCCTGTAGAGGGATGGAAAAAAAAAATGCGTTACTGATATCAATGGCAGAAAAATACTTATCTGTGGGAAGGATATAATTTAACAAAACAGATGGATCTGGGACCATAGGAGCCCTTGGTACCACAGCAGCATTCACAGCCTGCAGATCCTGTACCATTCTCCAGGTCCCATCCGGTTTCCTTACTGGGAACAAGGGTGTGTTACACGGTGAATCTGTGCATGGAATTAAAACCCCAGCTTGTAATAGAGCCGTGATCACTGGTAGAATGCCTTCTTCTGCCTTTTTACTTAACAGATACTGACGCTTGTGAGGTCTAAAGTCGGATTTTGGAGTTATTTTAACCTGTCCTGCTGTTCTTATTAGCCCAATGTCATGTTGCCAGGGACCATAAGGAGTCTGGCACTGATTGTAACTTTAATTCTTCCTGCGGGGTTAGGAGATATAGTCAGAATGGCCCTCCCCCGGGTGGCGTTAGCCTGTCTTCACGGAGGTGCACTGTTGGTCTAGCCTGGGTGACCCAATTTAGTCTTTGTACCTGTACGCCTTTACATGCCAACTGTTCTGGCGTCATTTTAGCCCATTCAGTAACTTTCCTCCCCACCAGATACCATGCCATTTGTTCTTCCCTTGTTACAGAGACATGTGCAATAGAATTATTGCAAAAAAGTAACTGCATATCTTTTGTAAGACTGCATGTAACTGCAGAATTTCCTGCTTTATCCCAATATAAGTTTTGTAACAAGATTTTTGTGACCTTGTGTTTAAAGAATTGCTCTTCATATTTGTCGTCTGGTCCTACATACTTTCTGTAGTACATTGTACAGTGTAGTTGTTTAGCTACCACTGGCGGTTGTGTGCCATATTTGCTTAAGGCCAAATTAGTTAGCTCATTTACTACATTTTGTGGTCCAGTTTCAACAAGATCATTACTGTACCAGTAGTGTAAATCACCCTGCCCCACCTGCAACATAACATCTTGAATTTCTACTCGTTTGGCTAGAATCCCTGATGCAGTCGGCACAGCTGCTATGCCAAACACGTGCATCAAATCTCTCCCTAATAAGTTTACAGGGCAAATTTTAGAGACAATGACTCGAAACCTGATAGTTTGGTTAGTTTCAGGGTCCGTGGAACCATAGGGGGTTTAGATAGTGGTTCCTTATAAATGCGGCCATTTGCTGCCTTGACTAATACATAGTCATCAGAAGTTACATCGGATGGCACTGCAGAATTTTTTAGCAGAGTCCTGAAGGCCCCTGAATTACACAAAAATTCTACATCCTTTCCTTCAACCTGTAATATGATTACTGGTTGCACTTCTAACTGCATAGTCATAGCTAGAGCTGTCAGGCTAACAACCTGATATTTACCTTTTTCTAAAAAATCAGCTATCTCATGTTCCCATCCTGCACATTCCCTTTTACCTTCTTTATTCACATCCTCAAAATCATCCTCATTTTGTATTACTGACTCTTGCCAGTCGACCTCAGCACCTGGGTCCGGTTCGTCCGTGCTGCCATCATATAGTCATGCTGAACTATGATCTGGAGCAGCAGCGGATTTTCCGGGATTCCAGCAATCTCTTGCGAAATGCCCCTTCTTACTGCATTTAAAACATTCACCCCTCTTTTGTCTGCCTTCGTAATCTTCAAAATGTCCTACATTCCTTCTCCCTCTGCCTCTACCCCGTCCCCTTCCTCTACCTCTGTTGGACGGAGCTTACATTAACATAAGTGTTTTATCCGCGCTCACCGTAAAGGTTTGAGCCTGTTTTCTTTTCTTTTTCTCAAGATATTTATCTGCATGTAAAGGGATATGAGTGTGTGGACAGGGGTATGTACCTTAGCTTCTTTTTGTTTTTACTCTGATTTGTCTATACTATGGTTACGTAGCTCCAGAGTCTCCCCTGCTTGTTTTTTGTAAAACCACGGAGGGTATTTTTCCCTGCTTCTCTGCTTCCTGTAAGACTACGAAGGACACCTTTTCTTGATTTTCTGCTTCTTTCTTTTTGATACTGGGGTGGACTAACCCTGTCTTTAGTGACATCAGGATACAAGGGTAGGGCTGTTGGTTTACGACAGACAATAGATGTTTCGTCATCTTCTTTGTGGACAAAAAATGCACCTTTTGCACTCGAACCACTACTTCCCTTATTTAAAAATTGTTCCTTATATCTCTTATTAGCTTCTTCTAACCATTTCTGTGCTTGAGGAAATCCTACCTTTTTTTTGTTTTTTTAACCTTACCTCCTGTGTCCCTGCGCAGGTCTCTCACTAGATTTTGACATTCTGATTTATTCAAGGTACCACTAAACCCATAGTCTTTTTTCCATTTTTTCATATATTTTAAGTTTTTCGGATGTAATTTAAACATATATTCCTCATCCTCAGTCCTTTTATTTAAGCAGCCCTTACTAACACAACAACTGCTTCCTATTCCCATTTTTCTTATTTAAAAGAAAAACTGTTTCCCATTTTTCTTATTTAAAAGAAAAACTGTTTCCCATTTTTCTTATTTAAAAGAAAAACTGTTTCCTTTTCCTGAGATCTCTACCGGTCTTTTGTAAAATTTAAACAAAAGAAATTCCTTTATGACTAGTCCCTTAAAAAACTTTTACAAAAATAAAAAAGCTTACCTTACTGCGGATCTTCCGCCCTCGTTAAATCACCGTCCCACGGATCGAATCTAAGAGTGACTGGCCTCTACTTACGACTTTTTTGTCGGAGGTCTTTCCGTTCAAGGGAGCCCGAGATTCGTTCTCCCCTTCCTGTACAGGTTTTTCAGTCCCTCTTATGCGATTCGTACCGTGAAGAGGTGGCCCCACGTTCTTGGGCGCCAGAAATGTCAAAAGATTTTAATACTCTTAACATATACTGGAAGAATCACGCAGCAAAAAGGTAGGTCAAAAAAGAGTTTATTTTACATGCATGGAGACCTGCCACAAAGTTCTTGGTTGTCAGCAGTCTAATTTCTATACACTTTACATGGGTTTTTATACCCTCTTTTGTGCATACACAGCAGCTGGTTACTAGACAAGGAATTTCAGTCAAGGCTATAAATTCACTCACTGGAGCCTTAGATGGTAAAATGTCAGACACAAGATAAGTTGGTGCCTACATCAAGGTAACATCTATGCACTCCTCCTTGGTCAGAGGTCAGTCACAAGATAGGCCTGTGCCTGGACCAAAGTAACATCTGTGCATTCCTTTCTGGTCAGCAAATTCCTTACAAGAAAAACAACTCATTTTAGCTTATTTCTTTGCATGCAATGCAGTTTCACATTTTAACCCTTACTGTGCATGATACAAAGATGTTGAACACAAAGATTTCTACTACAGAACCTTACCCATTTATCTTTAAGGTATACCTTCAAATTAGGCAGTCCTAAACCACATTGTTCCATGGGGACGATCAACTAATCCCACTACTTCTACCCTCTTTCCCACAGAAATAAATTCCTTCAAATCTTTATTAGTAAGCATCAACAGCATCTCATCTGTTGATAAAATATGTCTGATGTATATAAAACTAAAGGGACTAAAAACATTGTCACTGCTTGTATCTTACTATCCATATCATTAATTAAGAACTTCCAGTGTCTCAGTTTTTTATTGTCTTTTGTTTAGTCTATTCCCGCATATCCTTAGCTTGTGTGACACAGTCTTTTTTACTCCATACGTCTAAATACTTCATCTTATACTGTCCCCACAAAAATGGGTATTACTGAATAAATTTGTGTGGGTACATAATTTTACTTTGTTTTATTTTCATTAATTTTATATCCCCCCAAAAAAGACTTGAATCTGTCTCAAAATGTTCCCCAACACTAACATGTCATTTTCTGGATTTTTCAAGTCCAATATCACCTGCAATCTGCAAATAAATATATTTTCTTGCTACCATGCCATTTATATCCTTGAATTGGTGAATCCCTTATTTTCTTTGCCAGTGGTTCTAAATGTAAAGCAAATAACAAAAGAGAAAAAGGACACACCTCGCTTGTTTCTCTTTTCAAAAGGCAGCTTGTAGAAGAGGAACTCTAGCACATTAACTTTTTTCTTCCAACCCTTCTTATAGCCTCCAATTAACTGGATTGTTCTGTCAGAAAATGCAAATTCTACCATTGCTGTACTTATAAAATCATAAGTGACTTTCATCAAATCCCTTCTCTGCATCAAGACCAAACAACAGTAGCGGTGCTTTTGATCTGTCTGGATCATCATTGTTTTATTAATGTTGTCATATGTTTGCCTCCCCTGCACAAAACCACATTAATCCATATCTGCCAGTTTTGTCAACACTTCAGTTGCTGCCTTCTGTTAACCCTCACTCCTTGTCCTGAACATTATTTTGCATGTAATGTTCCCAAAAATTCAATTTTCCATGCAGTTTGCTCCTACTCTTTTCTAAATAGTCCACTTCCAGTTCTTTTATCTCTTTTACAATGTTCAGCACTTTAAATACAGTTGGTTTAGATTTAGATTTCTGTTTTCTAGTGATTGCTTTTTTGGCAGCCAATAGAATTAACCTTGATAAGGCCTTCTTTGTCTAAGCATTTTGGATTGTGTGTCCCAGCTCAAAAGAATTATTTCCATAGCTAGTCATTTGCTCTCCCAGTATTTCTGACAGAGTACTGTATAGGGTGTTTTCAAAATCTGTTAACTCATTACATTTCTAAAAAAACATGTTCCCAGTTACCTCTTTCTTCCCCATCAGACCTCCAACATTTGCTGTCTATTGGAGGAAAATTTATTTAAGTCTGCTTGGGGTATAAAAATGCCTTTGCAAATGCTTCCAAGCTGAACTCCTAAACTTTCTGGGCTTTGTTGCATACTTGGGAGCAATACGTATCTCATCCCATTGTTCCCTTGTAAATTTTTTCTAGTCTCTCTTCCCAGTCTTTTCTAACTTCCTTTGATTGATTCAATATTGTATATGTTTTACTAATTATCCCTTTTTTGACAGCTGCTCATGTTCTAGATTTAACTAAAACTACCATGGCAGATCTTTAACTTAGGCCTCCCCTATACTCTGGTGTCAATCCCTGGTAGAGAAGACAGTTTTATAACTTGCAGTCTGAACGCCGTCTTTGCCTCTTCCCACTATGTTACCTTTTTCTTCTAGTTATGTGTTCACAGTACATTGGTTCCTTTGCCAGTTTTCTCCAGTAAATTCCAACTCCTTCTTGCTTATTTTTGTACCCCTATTGCCAAAATCTCCTTTCTCCATTCCTCTGCTGCCTTGGGTCTTACAATACTTTCTGCAGCTATATGAATCCCAAATCCCACTGTTTCCTTATTTCTTGAACACCCCCTACTTCATCAACCCTGCCCACTTTGAATTATAACCTTATGCTTGGGTTACGAGCATGAGCTTTAATTCCATAGCTATAAAATATCCCTTGAAATCAGGCAATCCTAAACCATCCCAGGTAACTTTTGCCCTTTTCACAAAGCCAAAAATCACCCCCTATAACATTGTCTAAAATATAAAACTTGTGAGTCACGTTTTGGTTGTGTGGTTAGGCTTAAAAAGACCCTTGTGGTCGTTAGCTTAGTACATACCTGTGAACCTTCAACTGTATTAATTATTGAGAACCAGAAAGCACAATCCAGTAGGCAGAAGAAATGAATAGAAACATGCTAATGCCTGACTTGGAATTTAATGAAATAAAAATAGTGCTTTCATCTCACAAAACGTTGGTACAAAACAAGAGGCTTCTTAAGACTGTTTTGTACTCTACATCATCTTTTCTTTAAAACAGATCACATGACTCAAAAAATTGACATTTTAAATTGTAGTGTCAGTTTAATAAACCCTGACTACCTAACTAAATTCATACTAATTATTATTCTATGGCACATTCTCCTCAATTCTGCTACAGGAAATGAGTTAAATTCTAGTATGAGTTTTAAGTGTGTTTTGAAGAAGTGAAAGTATATCTTGAAAGACTGGAATAATTTTTAGTATTAATGCTTTTAAATTTTTTTGGTTTGAGGTAGTTTATTGTCATTAACAGCAGAGATGTCCTTCCATGTCACTGTTGCAGTATTCTTCACAGAAGAAATCTCCTGCCAAAGATAGCCCATTGTCCAGACAGTATAACAAAGCTGTTCGATATTACAGACATCATATGTCACATCTATGCTTCTCATATAGGACATAGGGTTTAAAGATGACATACAGCTGCAAGTACTCAGAACTTCTGTGCTGCTAGTCTGAATACCATTATCAAACATAGGTCTGAATGTCCACCTGCGCTGGTCTTTCTCCCAACAGTCTTCTGCAAGACCTCCTCTTTGCCACTCTTCTTTTACAAAGTCTAGGATTCACCATCAGCCTCAAAAGTCAGTCCTTGCGTCCTCCTAAGATCATATTTTTCTTGTGTGCATGATTCAGACCATTCCTATGTTAGCTTTTCTTCCTGCTCTCAAGGTTTTGTGTCTTAACAACCTTCTTCCAGTCTCCTCTTCTTCCTCTGTCATGGACAGGAAACTTGTCAGGGTTCTGGAGTTTGTGCTCCACCATCCCCATGCTTCTTCCTGCCAGGGTATATATAAGGAAACTTCAGTGTTACCTCAGATCAGTTTGGCTTCAACATTGCCACCCTTTGAAGCTCCCTGATCCTCTACTATCTTGTCCCAAACTTGAGCTATGTTGGTGGATTCTGCAAATCTCTCTCAGTATGGGACCACCCTTACAGGCTCCAGTTCCTTCCCAAAAACTGTTCACAGACTTCTCAGATCTAGGGTGGGGTGCTTCTTGTGGCTGTTTGAAATTCCAGGGTCTCTGGCCTCCTCATGAGAGGTCAGACCATATCAGCATGAAAGAGATGAGGGTCCTGCTTCTGGCTTTACAGGCCTTTCATTCCCTTTTTCTTTCTGGGCCCCTGATAATCTTCACTGACTGTACCGCTGTGATGTGATATGTCTTATCTCCTTTGCAGACTAGCTGTTCAGGGCTGGGATTTGGCTGCCTATTATCAAGTGACTCTTCAGGTGGTTTGCATTCCTTCAGAGCACAATCTAGTGGTAAACTTTCTGAACAGGTCCAGAACACAGGTTCATGAATGGATGCTTCAGAGAGATGTGTTTCTGGACATAGTCCATTGGTGGGGTGTTCCTCAGGCAGATCTTTTTGCCTCCCCTCTGAAGTCAACTTCCTCTATTCTGTTTGAGAATGCCAAGTCCTCTGACTTGGAAAGTGGATGTCCTTTCTTTTCATTGGAAGGAACTGTTTGTGTATGCCTTTCTTTCTGTTCCTCTGTTGCCAAAAGTTCTGCAGAAGATCAAGCAGGACTCTCCCTAGATCTTGCTGGTGACCCCTTTTTTCCCAGATAGCGCTGGTTTCCCCTTCTTTTTCAGCTGGCCAGGGGGAATCACCACAATATCTTCTCACACTCTTATCCATCCTCACCTGTCCACTCTTTGAATGATACTGCGGGTGATAGGGTTTTGATCCCCTTTAGACACCTACTTTCTGAGGAAATGGTTGAGTTCTGCAGGAGGCGAGAAAGCCCACTACCAGAACATCAGTTATGTCTAAATGGAAAAGATTTTCTGTTTGGTGCCTTTTCACCATGAGGATCTCTTTTCATTGGGGGTTCCCCATGGTTCTCTCTTGTGTGACCTGCTCTGTGCTGCCTTGGCATATTCTTCATAAGCTCACCTGTCAGTAATTTTTACTTGTCTGCCCTTGAACCCTTGTTTGACCTCTCAATTTGTGATCAAACAATTTCTTAAAGGCATCTTACATGTCCGGCCCCCATTCCACCTTCTTGGGACCGCAATTTTGTATTTGAAAAATTGACTAAAGCTATTTTTGAACCTGCTAGTTCATTTTCCTTGCAGCTTTCTACTTTGAAGATTGTTCTGTGGTTGTTTCTTAATTTCACCAAGAGAGAGTCTGAACTTCAGGATCTTATGGTCATTCCCCCTTTTTAAAATTTTCACATAAACTGGGTTTCTCTTTGTGTGAGTTATTTTATGCCCAGGGAGGTTTATAATTTGACCTTTAATCAATCTGTTCAGCTTCCTTCCTTTTTACTTTCTCCATTGCCTGCCAGTGAGAAAGTTCTTCACACGTTGGACCTGTATAGACAGCTCAAATATTATTTGGATAAAACAAAGGGTGTTTGCAAGTCTGAGCAACTTTTTGTTTCTTTTCATTCCAGGACTTTTGGCTGCATCATGAAAGAATATCTCAAAGAGAGCCACTTTTCTGATAGAATCAGCCCTTTGTTAGAAGACTAAGGCTCTTACTGTACCTTTCATAACAAAACTTAATGTAGTCACTCATCCATTTAGCTAGTGTTATTTTAGACACTACAACTAAGTTTTTTTGTTAGAAAAAGAACTGACTAATTATGTCTCTTTTTTGAATAATTAAGTTCTAGGTATATAAAATGAATATTGCCTCTGGGCAGCCGTACAGTACAGTAAATGTTTTCATCTGTTAGCAGAATTAGTTTGTGAGGGTGGAAGCTGCACTGACTGATTTAGGTTAGAAAATAAAGAAATCCGACAGGCAGATAAAGCCGGTGTACTAAATACAAAAGTATTATAAACAAAGAAACATAGTAAACTGGTACCGCAACACTCGATAAAATAATTAAAAAAAAAAAAAAAACTTTATTAGAACTTGCTTGTATAACACTTTCACCAGTACTGGCTTCCTCAGGCAAATGGTCAGTTTCATGGCAAAACATGATTTAAATAAGAAATAGAAGATCATGTGACTTCACAATTAAAGAAATAGTGTACAAATAAGAATAATATTTAAAAATACACGCATCCTATATACCAATATAAAATACAATGTTAAGTTGTCAATCTCGCCTTCATTCTTGCTTGATGGGTTCGGAGCCGATCCCTCGGCTCCGACTCGGCACTTGCTAAGCTCGAGAGTCACTTTTACCAGCTCGAGGCAGCCCCATATCCCATAATGCAAGGCGGTAAGTACCCAGATCTCGTTTGCCGCTTCGCTTATGAGGTCCTCCTTTTACCAGCTCCTGGTAAGTGATTCACTACTTTGATATTTTAGCCCCTTTTTGCTAAAAACCCTTTAATTTTTAGTTTTAAGTTAATTATAAAGATTTTTTGACAGAAAATTCCCTGTCTCAACTAATTTTTTTTTAGTCAAACTTTACCCATCCCATCCCCCCCCTGTTAGGGTGTGTGTGTGTGTTTTTCTAGTAATACCTTTTTGGTATTTTATTTAATTTAATTCTTTGACTGGTGTGTGTGTGTGTGTTGTGTAGCACTATGTCAAAGGAGAGGGTCTCAGGCTTTAAGAAGTGTGACTCGTGCTGTCAGAAGATGTCTCTGACAGACGGTCACACTTCTTGCCTTTATTGCCTGGGGCCTCTTCACCTGCAGGACTCCTGTGCTATATGTCATTCTTTCAGCCAGAGAGTCCTGCAGGAAAGAAGAAACAAGTTAATACTCAGGGGCCTTCTTAAGCCGGAGGGCTCTCCGGCTAAGTCGGCTCCACCTAAGACTGGCAAGTCTTCCAAGGCCCAGGCTTCTGTGTCAAAGCCTGCGGCCTCGTCTCCGACTCGTTCTGAGTCGAGATCGGCTCCGGCTGGAGCCGATTCTGGCTTAACCAAGCCTTCGGCACCGATGGCTATCGGTGCCGATTCTGCATCGACCACTTCGGTGTCGGCTCCGATCGGCTCCGACCACCATGTGGCACAGGCATCGGTGTCGGCTCCGATCGGCTCCAACACCGTTACTTTTGTGGCTGTATCGGCTCCGGCTGGAGCCGATGCATCGAGGCGTCCTGTCGGCTCCGATAAGTTGTCGGCTCCGACAGGGTCTATAGATGTTATGTGATCCTATCTCGCCTACATTCTGACTGATGGGTTCGGAGCCGATCCCTCGGCTCCGACTCGGCACGCTTATGCCAAAGAGCGAAGTCTCTTATTGGCTGAGCTTACTATATCCCAGGATGCACCACTACCAGTCCCTCAGATCTCGTTTGCCGCTAATCTGCGAAGATGTGGTCTCGAGCTGGCTGAGCTGAGTAGTAAATTTACTAACTTTTTTTCTGTCAGAATTTTGCTGTTCTTGTCTTAAAAAGCTGTTTTAACGGCTATTCTTCACTTTGTGTGTGTTTGGAGTTTGTAAAAAGAACTTTGTTGTGTGATTGGGTTGAGTTTTGGTTTGGGCCTCCTTCATCTAGGGCCTTCCCGGTCATTCAACCTTACAGGGTTTCAAAGTACCCTTAGTATTTGGTGACGCTTTCTTTATCTAAGCAATAACTGTAAACCTATTAGTAAACAGAAAGTAAGTGTATTTTTCTGTCAAGGTTACTGTTTTTTTGCCATAATGTCTCAAAATCCCAGGCCTTCGGGCTTTAAAAAATGCACCAAATGCAATTTCAAAATGTCCATCACAGACGATCACTCGCTCTGTGTGTATTGTTTGGGTGCAAAACACTTACAGGAGTCATGCAGTGTATGTCACGCTTTTTCCTCAAGGGTCCTCCAGGAGAGGAAAAATAAACTGATTCTTAAAGGGTTAATAAAACCTTCCTTTGAAGAAGCCTTGGCATCCTCTCCTTCTCCGGCTAAAAGAAAAAGGCGTCGGCTCCGACCAGTCCGTCGGATCCGACCGCCAAAAGACATAGGCAGGCTTCTCCTTCGGCTCCAAGGACTTGAGCCGAGGCGAACGGTCTGCCTCGATGCCACCAGTCTCGACTCCTATGGTTTGAGCCGATGGCTGGGGCATCGAGGCGGTCACCTTGCCGGCTCCACTGGTCTCGGAGCCGACAAGGGTTGCCCGCTC
This sequence comes from Protopterus annectens, assembly GCF_019279795.1. Taxonomy (NCBI): domain Eukaryota; kingdom Metazoa; phylum Chordata; order Ceratodontiformes; family Protopteridae; genus Protopterus; species Protopterus annectens. The sequence continues at coordinate 1,616,568,648 of NC_056735.1, forward strand.
AGACACTTCCTCCTCAGCGCCGAAGTCCACCTCGGCACTGATGGAATCTAGTGTGGGTATTCCTTCGGCGCCGATAGTCATCGGGTCTCCTCGGAGCCGGTCCCCTAGCCCTTTGGGGCCGTTGGAGAGGCCATCTCGAACCCGTTCAGTATCCTCTCGGTCTTCGAGGATGTCGGATTCAGATATAGACAGGGTGCTCCAAAGACTGTTCCAGTCCCCAGTCTTCCAAAAATTTGTTTCGGCTCCGACCCAGTTGGCTTCGGAGCCGATAGCCCAGGCCCATCCCATTGCTATTCCTCCTCCGACCGCTTTGGCTCCGTCGGAGCAGGTGCTGTTGGAGCCGGTGGAGATCTTAGGGTCGGCTCCGACCCTTACTCCAACCAGGCCTTGGTCCGAGTTTGGTACACGGACTTCTTCGGCTGGACCGGGGTGATGTTTCGGGACCTATGCTTTCGGTTCCGAGCCTCCCTCTCGGTGCTTCGGCTGCGGGACTTCCGTCGGCTATCATGGCTCCCAGGATTCTGGGGGTCCGGCTTTCAGAGCTATGAGGAGTGCCTTGGCCAAGTCTCCTCCTCCTGAGGGTTCTTCGGAGTTGTCTTCGGAGGAACCCCCAAGGAAGAGATCGTGCAAGAGGAAGCACGTGGACTCCCCCGAGTCTATTACATCAGACACTGATCTTGATGATGCAGAGGGGTCCCCGAAGTCGTCCTCGGATGATGTCTCATTTGCAGACATCTTAGAGATCCTCAAACAACGAGGCGGCTGGATATCCAAACCCCCCTCTGCTGATGAGTCAGTGCTCCTCAAGGCCTTTGGGGCTCAGCCCTCCGCCTCCTGGGTGTCTCCGCCCTTCGATGAGCTTCTGGATTTAGTTTGTCGAGGGGCGTGGGAACATCCAGATACCGTGGAACCAGTCCCTTCTCGTCCTAATAAATTTTTGTCTGCCCCACCCGAGAAGGAGTTCCTCACTAAAGGCGTGGCTGTAGATGCCATGGTGGTGGCATCTGCTACACAACAGGACGTGGCAGAGGCTTCAACGTCCGTCCATCCTCCTAATAAGGAGTCTAGGAGCATGGACAGGTACGGGAAGCGCACCCTGACTTCAACGGCCTTTACTCTAAGGTCTCTGAATTATTTGGCACATTTTACCAGGCTTCAGAGGGATCTGGTCAAGGAGCTGTCAGATTCCCTCTCGGGTAACCTACCTGAGCAGCTAGCCCAGTCGGTTAGCTCTCAGTTGGCTATCCTTACGTCAATTTCTAACTCGTCCATGAGGCTCATTTCCTATGCGGCGAAGGCGGTAGAGCGGCAGGCACAGGCGTGGCTCTCGGAGACAAGCCTGGCTCCGCTGTGTCAGTTCTTGGAGGCCTTCAAGTGTTCCTTCGGCGACGCTCCCTATGTGGGGTCCTCTTTGTTTGGACCTAAGATTAAAGACACCCTTATTCCGTGTGAGCTAGAAGGAAAAACTTTATCTTCCGTAGGTGCTCGTTATTCCACTCCCTTTCGGCCTTATCCCAAGGCTAAAGGAGGGAAGATGTGGTTCCATAAATCACGTAAGTTTTTCCCCAACAGCAGGAAGATTCCGCTTCGAGAGGCAGAGGACGGGAAATTTTTCTGGGAGACGCCGTCCCAGAGGCGGCAGAGGGCCCGCAATTCTGGAGACCGTGAGTCCTTTCGTGGCTCTTCAGCCTCCCACACATCATGAGGGATTGCCCGGCTGTGCTGCTCGGAGCCAGTCGGGTGTCGTTTTGCCAAGCACCTAAAAGCCTGGGAGTCAATCACTCAGGACAGATGGGTGCTTTGGATCATTGCCGGAGGTTACACCATCCCATTCACATACTCACCCCCACCGTCCAAAAATCCCGGACCCACCACCCAGTCAAAGGGAAATTGCAGCCGCAGAAGCTTTAAAGCTGCTAGAAAAAGGAGCCATCCAACCGGTCCCCACAGACCAGATCGGATCCGGAAATTACTCCAGGTTTTTTTTAGTGCCAAAAAAGACAGGGGACCTGAGACCAATATTGGATCTCAGCAGACTGAACCAATCCGTCACGAAATCCAAATTCCGAATGGTCACGTTACAATCCATTCTCCCATTGTTGGAGAAGGATGTTTGGATGTGCTCCATAGACCTCAAGGGCGCCTATTATCACATACCGATACATCAGGCGTCCAGGAGGTATCTGCGCTTCAGCCTGGGAGTCAGTCATTACCAATTTTGTGCACTGCCCTTTGGTCTCACCACAGCCCCCAGGGTGTTCACCAAGTGTTTGGCAGTAGTGACGGCTCACCTGAGAAGTCTTGGATTCCAAGTGTTTCCCTATCTGGACGACTGGCTCCTGACTGCCACCACCAGGCATCTACTAATGGACAACCTCAAAGCCACCATCTCCTGGGTGCTACCCTGGGGATTACATTCAATTGGTCAAAGTCTGTCTTGCTGCCCTCTCAGCGCATAAGGTTCATAGGAGCAGAGATAGACTCAAAATTGATCCGCGTTTTCTTCCTACCGAAAGGATCCAAACTTTACAGGGCCAAGTTCAAGCTCTGATTTCAAGATCCAAAGCCCCAGCCAGGATGGTTCTACAAGTTTTAGGTTCAATGTCTGCCACAGTTCTTTTAGTTCCTCTGGCAAGATTGCACATGAGGATTCTTCAGTGGTTATTGTCAACTCAATGGTCCTTTCAGGACCTTCCCCTCAATCATCCCATCATGATTACAGAAACATGCAAACGGGACCTTCGCTGGTGGCTTCAGACATCCAATCTAAATCAAGGAAGTCCTTTTGTTATTCTCTCTCCAGTGGTCACCCTGATGACAGATGCCTCCCAGACAGGGTGGGGGGGGCATTGTCTGGGCAGGTTAGTTCAGGGATCCTGGCTTCCAGACGAAACTCTTCTCCACATCAATGTATTGGAGATGAGGGCGGTACTTCTATCCCTACAGGCCTTACACAGCTTTCTCCCTCAGGGCATAATCACCATCCACACAGACAACATGTCAGTGGTCTGGTACCTAAACAAGCAAGGAGGGACCAGATCTTACCCCCTGTGCAGAGAGGCCATGAGGGTGTGGGAATGGGCGGTAGCTACCAGCCGTTTCTTGGTAGCGACCCACATTCCGGGAAAATCGAATATACTGGCAGACAGATTAAGCAGGACAATTCTCTCTCCTCACGAGTGGTCCTTAAACAAAACAGTAGCAGATCAGGTTTTCCGGAGATGGGGGACACCGTGCTGCGACCTATTTGCAACTCCACTGAACACCAAGTGCAAAAGGTTCTTCTCCTTGACTCCACATCAAGGAGTACCAGCTATGGATGCTCTAGCACAACCTTGGCCAACAGGGCTACTTTATGCCTTTCCTCCGATTCCACTTCTCTCCAAAGTCATTCAAAAAGCTTCTCAATTGGGGTCCAATGATACTGATTGCCCCATACTGGCCTCGTCAGGTATGGTTTCCTTATCTGAAGAAACATGCGGTGGACGATCCGTGGACTTTAGACCTAATTCCGGACCTGTTAATTCATCAGTCGGGACAACAGCACCAGTCCCTTCACTCCTTGAAGTTGACAGCTTGGTTCCTCCACTTCCGACTTTAGTCAGAAGTCACACATTAGACCCGGAAATTATTCACATTTTATCTTCGGCCCACAAACCCACCACTAAGAAATTGTACCTTAGTAAGTGGAAGAGGTTTGCTATCTGGGCTCAACTCAGGGGCTTAGACCCTATCACTGCTCCTATCCCAGAGGTTTTGAAATTCTTAACATCCCTGTTTAATCAAGGATCTTCTGTCTCTACTATTAAAGTCCAACTAGCGGCTATCTCTAAATTTCACGAGTCCTTGGATCCTCCATTGATGAGCAGCAGACTATGCAAAACTTTCATTAAAGGTGCGGGTCTGTTAAGACCCCCAGTTTTTCATCCTGCCCCTCCGTGGGATCTAGATTTAGTGCTTCGTGCATTGACATCTTCCCCTTTCGAACCGGCTGCTACATGTGAGAAAATATCTGTCTTGGAAAACTGCCTTCTTAGTTGCAATTACTTCTGCAAGAAGAGTTTCAGAGCTTCAAGCCCTGTCTATTAAACCACCGTACTTGATTTTCCACAAAGATAGAGTATCACTCAGGCCTAATCCATCCTTTGTCCCTAAGGTCTGTTCTAATCTCTGTCTCCAACAGTCTCTAGAGCTACCAGTTTTCTTCCCAAAATTCTCCAATGAAGCAGAATACACTCTCCATAAATTGGATGTTCACAGGCAATTGTGCTTCTATTTAGACAGGACTCAGCAACTTCGTAAGTCAGACCAGTTGTTTGTGTCCTTCTCAGACAATAAATTGGGTAAAACCATCACAAAAGCTACTATCTCCAAATGGATTAGAGATTGCATAACTCAGACTTATTCTTCTTCGAATAAGCAACTTACAACATCTATCAAAGCTCACTCTACCAGAGCTGTGGCTACTTCTATAGCTTTTCATTCCAAGCTCGCTATATCGGAGATTTGTGCTGCGGCTACTTGGTCCAATCCGCACACTTTCATTTCCCACTATAAATTGGATGTGGCATCTAAAGGACGAGCATCATTTGGTTCCACGGTACTCAGGAGTGTTTTCCAGTGAGCCACCCAGGATTCAGGTGCTAGGGACGCTGTCCCATCAGTCAGAATGTAGGCGAGATAGGATCACATAACATCTTTTAGTTATGTACTCACCATAACTTCAGATGTTTGGGATCCATCTCGCCTACATTCCTAATACCCACCCTCCTTCCCCCTGCCTTGGAGATCAGAAGAGATTGAACGGTTTTGAGTTCTACTGTTTTATCTTGTTTCATCTGACGATGTTATATAAGCAGTGCGTGCATGTGTGCATGTATGCGGACAAACTAGATCTGGGGGACTGGTAGTGGTGCATCCTGGGATATAGTAAGCTCAGCCAATAAGAGACTTCGCTCTTTGGCATAAGCGTGCCGAGTCGGAGCCGAGGATCGGCTCCGAACCCATCAGTCAGAATGTAGGCGAGATGGATCCCAAACATCTGAAGTTATGGTGAGTACATAACTAAAAGTTTCATCGGTTCCGATGGCTCCTTCCAGGAAGAGGTCGAGGTCTCCTTCCTTGGAGCCGATACTTTCGGCTCCGGCTTCACCTCTCCTTTCGGAACGGAGCCATCGGAGCCGATCTTCAAAGTCATCCAGGCTTTCTGACCATGACTTAGAGAGAGTGGTCAGTAGATTACTTAAGTCACAGGCACTGGCCCAAATGTTACATAGTCCGTCTCAACAGACGACTATTGGTCCACACCCCGTTACAGTTCCTCCTTCAACTCTACCTCAGAGCTTGGAGTTGGAGTCTTCGGGAATGGTTACTGCTACGGCTGGAGGACAGATACCCCCTTCTGTTCCTTCAGCCTCTACTCTTATCTCCTCTTCGAGACCTTCCTTAGAGGGATTCGGTGGTCGGGCTTCCATGGTCTCCTCCGAGGGGGTGAGTGGCATCGGACCCTTGTCCGAGCCCGCTCTTCCCCTTGGAGCCTCGGCCTTGGTGAGCTCGGCTCCGACATCTGCCTCGGAGACTTCCCTTTCGGTGGTCCCTGGAGTTCCTAGTTCTTCGGAACGGGTTCTCTCGGACCTACCTGGGAGGGGAGCATTTGAGGTGATGAAGAGTGTGCTGGCCACTGGTATCAGTCAGCAGTCTGTTCCCTTAGCTCCTCCCTCTATGGTGCCTGTTGACATCTCTGCCACTTCTCTTGCTACAGGACCCAGAGATCCTCCGCCTCAAGTTTCCCCATTGGGAATTTCCCCCTCTTCCGAGGATTCTCCTGATGTTTCGGGAGATCCTCCTAGAAAGAGGACTTGTAAGAGGAAACATGTAGACTCCCCCGAGTCTATCACTTCAGATACTGACTTTGATGAGTCAGAGGGATCCCCTAGATCCCCCTCTGAGGATGTCTCCTTCTCAGACATCCTAGAACTCCTTAAACAGAGGGGAAACTGGCCCACCAACAATCCCTCTGAGGATGAGTCAGTATACCTAGAGGCGTTTGGATCTCGGCCCTCCACCTCCTGGGTGTCTCCGCCTTCGACCCCTTATGCAGGTTATTGCCCGAAAGGCGTGGGCAGCTCCTGACTCTGTAGAGCCAGTCCCTAGGAGGCCTTCAAAATTTATCACTGCCCCGTGTGACAAGCAATTCCTCTTTAAGGGTGTCCCCGCTGATGCCATGGTGGTGGCTGCTGCCACCAAGAAGGAACTTGCAGATCCTTCCGTACCCGTCCATCCTCCTAATAAGGACTCTAGGACCATGGATAGATGCGTAAGCGGATGTTTTCCTCAGCGACCTTTGCTATGCGTTCGCTGAATTACCTATGTCACTTCACCAGACTCCAGAGGGATATCCTTAAGGAGCTGGGTGAAGTAGTACAGGATCCTACAGCTGCAGGAGCTCAAGAAAAAATTGCTTCGCAGCTAGGAACCCTTAATTCCATTGCAAACTCCTCCATGCGGCTAATATCATATGCTGCTGATGTAGCGAGTAGAGCCAGGTACAGGTGTGGCTCTTAGACGCCAAGCCTGGATGCGGCTATGTGATTTTGCAGATCCCTTCAAGGCGTCCTTCACAAATTCTCCCTTTGATGGGTCAGCTTTGTTTGGCCCTCAGGTGAAGGAAACTTTGACCAGGTGCGAGCAGGACGGCAAGACTCTTTCTGCTGTAGGAATCCGTTTTTCCACCCCTTCTAGACCTTACCCCAAAGGACAGAAAGGTGGAAAAATGTGGTTCCGCAAATCCCAAGGAGTCACGCCGGATTCACGTGGTCAGTTTACCCCTAGAGGCAGAAGGGTAACAACAACAGACGCCGCTCTAGAGGCAGAGGGGGTCCAAAAAACCAGGGAAACAGAGAGCCTCTCTCTGACAAGCCCATTCAGCATCCCTGAGATGTTGCCCGGCTGTCCCTCCTTGGAGGCAGTCGGGGGAAGATTATCACTGTACCCAGAAGCCTGGCATTCCCTCACTCAAGACAGATGGGTACAGTCGATCATATCCAAGGGTTACATAATTCCTTTCGAGGAAAGTCCTTTCCCTTCAAATTCCCTTCCAGATGTACCACCCGGTCTAAGGGAAATTGCAGAGTTAGAAGTCTCAAAACTACTGCAAAAAAGAGCCATTCAGCCAGTTACAACAGACCATTCAGAGCCCGGAATCTACTCAAGGTTCTTTTTGGTCCCCAAAAAGACGGGAGACTGGAGACCAATATTGGATCTCAGCAGACTCAACAAGTCTGTGAGGAAGACAAGATTCCGAATGGTCACTCTTCAGTCAATTCTGCCCTTCTTACAGAAGGACAACTGGATGTGCTCAATAGATCTTCAGGATGCGTACTATCACATCAAAATTCACAGGCGCTCCAGGAGATTTCTCCGCTTTCGGCTGGGGTCCAGTCATTTCCAGTTCAGAGCCCTGCCCTTTGGTCTCACTACAGCCCCCAGAGTGTTCACCAAATGCATGGCAGTGGTCACGGCTCACCTGAGACGTCAAGGATTCCAGGTGTTTCCGTATCTCGACGACTGGCTCCTGTCAGCCACCACCAGGCATCAGCTTATACAAGCCAGGGATTATACAATAAATCTTTGTTCTCATTTGGGCATCTCGATCAACTTCGAAAAGTCATCCTTATCGCCCTGCCAGTCTATTACCTTCATAGGCGCAAACTTAAACACTGTTCGGATGTCAGCTACTCTTACAGATCAAAGAGTTTCAGACATTCAGAGTCATGTCAGGATCATTCTGGCCAACAAGAAAGTACAGGCCAGAATGGTTCTAAAGGTATTAGGCCTCATGGCTGCGGCCATTACTCTTCTTCCCCTGGCTCGATTCTACATGCGCCTTCTTCAGTGGATGCTGTTCACACAGTGGTCGTACCAACAACTTCCTATGCGTCACCAGATTCTGGTGACACAAACTTGCAAAGATCATCTTGCTTGGTGGATCACATCTCCTCAGGTTCACCAGGGCAGGTACTTTGTACCCCCATCCCCGATAGCCACAGTCACCACGGATGCCTCCCTGATCGGGTGGGGGGGCATTATCAGGGCAGGATGGTTCATGGGACGTGGCAACCGTTCGAGTACTATCTGCACATAAATGTCCTGGAGATGAGAGCAGTGCTTTTAACGTTGCAAGCCCTCAACGACTTTCTTCCCGTAGGGACAATTGCAGTCCACACAGACAACATGTCTGTAGTTTGGTATATCAACAAACAGGGCGGAACCAAATCCTACCCCTTGTGTCGGGAAGCGCTCAGACTATGGCAATGGGCGATCTCCTCTCATCGGTTTCTGGTAGCAACGCATATCCCTGGGAAAACCAACATTGTAGCGGACAGATTGAGCAGAGCTATTCTCATGCCTCACGAGTGGTCTCTCAAGCAGTCTATAGCGGAAGAGATATTTCTGGAATGGGGTCGTCCATGTTGCGATCTTTTTGCTACTCCCCAAAACAGCAAATGTCCAGACTTCTTCTGTCTCTTCCCTCTACCAGGCCATCCCCCCAGAGACGCTCTGACCCAGGATTGGCCCCAGGGACTTCTTTATGCCTTCCCTCCATTTCCTCTGATCCCTCAACTTATCCAGAAAGCTACCGTTTTGAGAGCCAAATTGATTCTCATTGCCCCTTACTGGCCTCGACAAGTTTGGTTCCCGTTCCTCCATCATCACCTTTTGGTGCAGCCGTGGCATCTGGACCCAGTACCAGATCTTCTGATTCACCAATCGGGTCAGCTGCACCGGTCTATCCCTTCTCTCAACCTCACAGCATGGTTGCTCCACTTCCTTCCTTAGCCTGGCTTCCCTTGATCTCTAATCCTGTTAGAGACATCATAGTAGCTTCGTTAAAATCCTCTACCAGGAGGATTTATACAAGCAAATGGAAACGTTCCTCTTATTGGGCTAAGGCCAAAAATATTGATCCTTTCACTGCCCCTATTCAGGCAGTCCTGGACTTCTTAGCAGAGATTTTTCATGCAGGTTCCTCTTCTTCCACAGTCAGAGTTCAATTGGCTGCTATCTCCAACTTTCATGTCGGGGTAGCAGATCATAATATTATGTCCCATAGGCTCTGCAGGGCCTTCTTGAAAGGAATTTTCCTACTAAAGCCCCCAGTCAGGAATCCTCCTCCTCAGTGGGATCTAAATTTAGTGCTGACATCCTTGATTCTTCCCCCCTTCGAGCCAGCTGTTTCTTGTTCCCTGAAATTTCTTTCTTGGAAAACTTTATTCCTAGTGGCTATTACATCGGCCAGGAGGGTGTCTGAACTTCATGCTCTATCGGTTCGACCCCCCTATTTGGTTTTTCACAAAGACAGAGTATCTTTGAGAACTAATCCGACCTTTTTACCTAAGGTCGCTTCAAAGACCAATTTGAATCAATCCATTGATCTCCCTGTATTTTTCCCAAACTATTCAGACAGAGCTGAACAAAAACTACATTATCTTGATGTCCATCGTCAACTTAGATATTATTTGGACAGAACAAAAAAATTTAGAAAATCTGATCAACTTTTTGTTTCCTATGCGGATAATAAAAAAGGCCTTCCTGTTTCTAAAGTGACCTTGTCCAGATGGCTTTCTTCGGTCATCTCTGAAATTTATCTGCTCAGGGGAAAACAGCTGTGCTCAAAACCTAAAGCACATTCAACTAGGAGCTTAGCTACTTCTACAGCCTTTCAAGCTAGACTTCCTTTAGACACTATTTGTGCAGCGGCCACTTGGGCCACTCCTCACACTTTTGTTTCCCATTACAAATTGGACTTGGCCTCCAGGGACAGAGCCAGTTTTGGCTCTACAGTCCTCAAGAGTCTCTTCCATTGAGCCACCCAGGATAGAGGTGCTAGGGACGCCGTCCCATCAAGCAAGAATGAAGGCGAGATTGACAACTTAACATTAAGAAGTTATGTACCTACCATAACGTTCCATGTTAGTTGTCTTCTCTCCTTCTTTCGACCCTCCCTCCTTCCCCCTGGCCTGGACAGACCTTGTTATAAGAAATTATTATGCTGAAGACCATTCAGACCTGGTCCTTCTTCCATCTGTAAGTTTTCTTTCTTCCTTTGGGAAGTATTTTTTGCTTGGTGCTATTGCCCTTTGTCATCAAACGAGATCTGGGTACTTACCGCCTTGCATCATGGGATATGGGGCTGCCTCGAGCTGGTAAAAGTGACTCTCGAGCTTAGCAAGTGCCGAGTCGGAGCCGAGGGATCGGCTCCGAACCCATCAAGCAAGAAAGAAGGCGAGAGAAGACAACTAACATGGAACGTTATGGTAGGTACATAACTTCTTATTTTAAATAGCGTAAACATAATTACATAATATTTCAAATCTGTATTATAAAACAATGTATGTTAAAAAACGTCTGATTTTATTCCATTTCTTTTTTTAAAACTGGCTTTATAGTTACACTGTCATTAAAACCAGGTGGATAATGTGCTTTAAAGCATATGATCCATTTATTCTCTATTACTTCTGTAAGATTTCTAAGGTCTCCACCCCTTAGATTTTCTTGTATGTCGTGTAAGATAAAACAAAATTTGTGAGATGAATCTGTTAATTTTATATCCCTATACAATGCATTAGTATCTGATATGTTCACATATTCTTTGTTTTATATTGGTTTTACCTATATAAAAGGCACTACAAAGAAGGCACCTTGCCATGTAAGTGATGGCCTGTGTATTGCATGTCCCATGGCATATTTGCAAAATTGATAGTTATTACATTTTTGAGTACATGTATCAAATGGAGAATATAATTAAAAACATTGGTTTATGTTTTACAATATATTCCTGCCTTTAAGGCTATAGATGCAGATAAGATAACTTTTACATATAAAAGATCTAATAATTTAAAAAAAATTTTGTTATAAGGAACAGGAGAAATATGTAAATGTAGTATCTATATCAAAGTGTGGTACTCAAAATTGTAATAACTGTCAATTTTGCAAACATGTTTCTTCTGAAACAATCTTTAATCATCCAGTTAATTCTAAACTATTCCATCTTAGATGACATGACTTGTGGGAGTGGAGGAAGAAATGAATGTCCCAGCATTATGCTCTGTGGATGAAACCAGTACTGCAGATGGTTGCAGGAGGTGATGAGAATATATGGGGATAGGCTGTCGGTTCACAGTGCTGATTGCAAAATGCTTCCAGTGATAACTCAGCACTCCAATGGACAAACTGAGCAGATGCTTTTGATGCCACATAAATATTCATTTTTTGGTTTTCTGACTTTTTCAGACAAAATGAACAGGGAAGAGTTTATCTATCTGTCTATATATCTATCTTTGTATATCAGGAAAGTTCAGATGAAACCCTTTTTTAAGTGGATTCCCAGGGTAAAAGCTCCACATTTAACACCAGTTTTGACGTACATAAAGTACAGTTACATGATATCAGAAGAAATACAAAATATAAGTAAGTGTACATACATGAAAGAAAAATCTTTACATTTGCTTACTTAAACATCATTTAGAAACAGAGCATGCACTTATATATATCTAATGCCTGCTTCTTCACCCAGGTTATGCTGTTATTAGAGAAGCCTCACTCTTATGAAAGCTGTCATTGACCGTATGGGTTGCCCCATTAGAGTTTAGTCAGGAGGATTACTGTAAACAAGAATAATCACTGACTGGGTTTTATCCTGCTATTATTGAATCTTGTATGGAGGCAGCTTCTGTTATCTGAAGGTATACTATCTCGAAGGTTGTAGTGCACTAGAAGATCCCCCCAAACAGTTTTCCTAGATTCTCCACTCCACATAGTAAAGATATTCTGAGGTTATTTTCCTCCTCTGTCTTTTTGTTAGCACATACAGTTTGGTTATGCTAGTCCCCAGTCATATCTGCTGGCCTCATTTCCCACTAGAGTTTATTTATTTATTTATTGTTTTAAACAGTGCTTTCAGTTGCTGTGACAAATGGGTGGGAGGAACAAGTTGTTCATTATAAGAATGTCAAAGCAGAACACTTAGTCTTTGCAGGTTTAATAGTCAGTATCTCAATATTGTCCCCATATCTTTCCTCTTTTTGCTCAAGAATTCTAGACAAAGCCAAGCATAATGAAGTTGGGGAGGGGATGACGTCCCAAAATTAGGAAAGAATTTTAAATATTACTCTTACTTCATTTAAAAAGTTACTAAATAAAAAGAAAAAAAGGCATGTATACAAGAGACAAACTGGGCATTTAATATAATTATTAGTAAGCGCTTTCATTCAAGGGTAATCCAAGAACTTCATCAGACTGAAAATAACTAATTCAACAAACATTTGAATAGCCCGCTTTTCAGGCACATGACCTTCTGCTCTCAAAACAATTCATGATGTACAGGGTATATTCCAAAAAAAAGATTAAATCAGAAGTAGCAAAATTTTTTAGGAAAATCACATACCTTACTTGGATAGAAGGAAGTTTCTCTGTTCACCTGTGAGAGAGGGGAGCTTTGAGCAGCCTATCTGTCCCTGGAGGAGTGGTTTAAGCCCAGAAATTAGTAGTTTATTGGCCATTTTGGGCTAATTTCTATCTCTTTCATTTCCCTGCTATAAATACCATATTTGCCCGGTTTTGCGCGCCGGGCAGCGCCAGTTAGTTAGGGTAAAAGTATTCCCGGCTCCACAAAGTCTCCTCTTAAATTTTTCCCTTGGAACTAGACAAACTTTCAACTTAAGCACTCAAGCCATTCATTTCTCAGCCCGGCACTTGCTCAAAACTTATAGCAAGCGCTTATAAACCCTAGCACTAGACCCTCCTGTACTGTATAGAAACAAGGCTCTGTATTCGACCTTACCAGCCATCCAGTAAAACAGTTCACTGTACCTATCCAGGCATGTCCAAAGGGCAGTTTCAGGTATACTCTCCAGTCCAACTGGTGAATCTGGGCATTTTGAGGCAATGTTATAACTGCCTCATGTTCACAGACAACACCCTCCTCCTACCACCAAACACTAATACATGTGAGAGATGCAGTTATACAGCCAAACTAGAAGCTAAGCTCTCTCAACCCAAGACTGGATCAGACAGTCAAGAGGAGAAGGGAAATACTTGCATCACACCACCAGTCTTACATAGACCCATTAAACCAGCACTGGCAAAAAACACACATAAATACATGAAAACATACTCGGAGGTTCTAAATAGAAATCTGCAAAACCAACAATGACCTCCAAAGCAAACATCCAAGCAACCTCCACCTCCACCCCCCCCCCAACACAAACCATGAAACACATACTTCACAAAACCAGTGTGCCATGCAATCATAGCCCTTAAGGCAAAATAACATACCCAGCATGCTAGTAATAGGTGACTCTATAGTCAAGCACACTGATGTCCCACTCACTAGGCTGTATAAGGAGAAGGTTACTGTTAGCTGCCTGTCAGGTGCCAGGATCCGCCACATAACACAAGCACTCGGGTCACTCCAGAACAAGTACAAATATGATTCTGTCATTGTCCATGTTGGTGTGAATGACATGAGCTGTACCTCCCTGGCCTACATGAAGAGAGACATGGAAGAGCTCTCTGATCACATAGCCCAGGCCAGTATGACCCTGACCCTGAGTAACATCCTGCCCTCCCCAAGAACGATACCATGGTATAAAGAAATAATTCTCAATTTCAACAATTGGCTAAGTTTCTGGTGCCATTCAAAGGGGATCCAGTGTCTGTCCGCCTGGGATGACATGCTCGACAAGCCACGCTGCTTCGCTAGAGACAGCTTGCACCTGTCACCCTTAGGCTTTCGAATACTGGCCAAGGCTCTTGCCACCCCCATAGTGCCTTTTTTAGGCAAGGCTCAGAAGACAAACCCACCGCCGTAAATAGCACAAGTAACAAAAAACTGAGGGTAATGCTACTCAATGCCAGAAGTCTAAACCTCAAAATGCACGCACTCGAGGCACTCCTGAGTATGGAGAAAATCGATATATGTGCAGTAACAGAAACCTGGTTTAAGGCTCCAGAGAGCACCCCAGCACTACCAGGCTACAACTCATACCATACATTTTGGCCACAAAACCCAAACCGAAATACAAAAGGTGGGGGCTTATCCATATTCATCAAGGATACCCACACCTCCAGGTTAGTGGCACAGCACAATGCTTCAGAGATCATCCACGTGCAACTAACAATGGACAAAACTGCAGTTCAAATTGTAGCTTGCTACAGATCACCCACCATGTCCCAGGACCCCCATTCCGCGTTTCTGGAAACACTGGGAAACATAAAGGTCCTAACAAACACCCTACTATTGGGTGATTTCAGTTACCCAAACATTAACTGGGAGGACTACTCAAGTACGAACTCCCTTGCCCAACTTTTCCTAGAATTTATAAACTCAAACTCCCTGGTTCAACTTGTCAACACTCCCACCAGAGGTGACAACATATTGGACCTGGTCATCACCAACATGGGCGACCGGTGTTTCACACCAGAGGTCAACCTCTCGCTGGTTAAATCTGACCATAAACAAATCACTTTGGATGTCCATATTCCGCCCCCATCCCTGGACAAGAAAACCACCATGAAAAACTTTTCAAATGCAAACTTCACGTTACTTAAGACCGAGGTGGAAAGTTTCAAAGCCCCCATGCTGAAGGATAACACTGTCCAAGCTGCAAAATCCTTTACTAATGCATTCTACGGGCAGCTACAAGAATGCATGGATCGTGCCATCCCAAGCAAAACCAAGACTCACTCCTCCAAGAAAATGAAACCAGTCTGGTGGACCCCAGCCATAAACAAGCTATACAATAGAAGGAGGAAATTAGTACAGAAAAGAGTAAAATCCCAAGAAGGGAAGACATCCCTAATGAGTATCAGCAAGAAACTACGATACCTCATAAAATCATCCAAGGCGAGCTTTGAAAGAAAAATTGCCAAGGACTCCAAAGATAACCACAAGGCATTCTTTAGCTATGTCAAGAATCTAAGTGGCAATGCTCAGATCTGCTTGGAGTTAGTGCAGAATGGCACAAAATACACTGAACCAACCAATATCGCTAACATCCTGGCAGACAGGTTCAGTGCAAACGTCACCCCCCCTCTCACCCCCAAAAGGGCCCATAACCATACCAGAAGAATGAAGAGTCCCTGAAATCACAGACACTCAGGGTAAAACAGCCCTCTCCAAAGCCAAAAACACAGCATCAATGGGACCGGATGGTGTCCCATGTTGCGTCCTACACGAGCTCAAAGATGAATTAACCCCTCACCTAAACACACTGTTCAAACTCAGCCTCTCCACAGGCTACATACCCATAGAGTGGTGCACAGCAACGGTTATTCTGCTCCACAAAGGTAGAGCCATAACAGACCCTGGGAACTATCGCCCTATAAGCCTGACTAGCTTGGTCTGCAAGGCTATGGAGCACATCATCATGGAACTCATTAACAGAGATATTGGGAACCTCCAAACACTGGACCCTACCAAGTCTGGCTTTGTTAAGGGCAGATCATGCCTCCTAAACCTGGTAGACTTCTTTGAGACAGTTACCAAGGCTATAGACGAGGGAAAGGTGGTACACACAGCCTACCTAGACCTTGCTAAGGCCTTCAACACCATTCCCCATTCTGGTGTTATAGACAAGCTCACCAGCCTGAACATAAACCCCTACATCACAAGATGGGTTGCCAAATGGCTCATGGACAGAACCCACATGGTGAGAGGTGCGGGAGCTAGGTCCGACTCTAAAACGGTTACAAGTGGTGTTCCCCAGGGCTCAGTCCTCGGACCCCTCTTGTTCGGCATATACTTCTCAGAGGTACAGGCAAGCACAGGAGGACTATGGCTGACCAAGTTCACAGACAACTGCAAACTAGGGACTATAATTGACTCTTCATCTGACACAGACATCCTCCAAAAGGGTCTCACTGAGACGGATACTTGGTGTCAAAATCATGGCCTCAAGCTAAATGCCAAAAAGTGCATAGTCATGTCCTTTGGAAAAAAACAAAGTACTACATTGGTGGTAGTCCCCTAAATACAGAAGACGTCATAAGGGATCTGGGGACCCAAGTAGATAGTAATCTCACCTTTGATAATCACATTGCCAAAGTGGTTGGAAAATCCTTCTTCATGGCCCACCTAATCACAAAAGGGTTCGCATCCAGATCAAAAGAGGTCATTGTGCCCCTCTACTCATCACTCATCAGACCCATCATAGAGTACAACGCCCCATTTGGGATGTACCTTACAAGACACCTGCAACAGCTGGAAAGACCACAGAAGTACCTCACCAAGAGAATCACTGGCCTCAAACAGATGCCCTATGCAGCTCGAGTGAAGAAACTCCAGTTGTACTCAGTTGCATACCGTCTACTCAGAGGTGATCTCTGCCTGACATACAAGGCCATGTCCATCCCAGAATTGATGGACATGCTCCACCTAAAGAAAACCTTATCTCCTCGAGCCACACGCTCTAGGGATCTAAATCTCACCACAACAATAAGTAGGACATGCTGGAGGAATAGATTCCTGTCCCAGAGACTTCCCATGCTTTGGAACAAGATCCCAATCTACATTAGGCAGAGCTCCTCGCTAACACTCTACGAAAGAAACCTTGACGAGTGGATGGGAAACAGAAAGTTTACCTCGGGGATCACTTCAGTGGCTGTGCTGGACAGAGGCACAGGGAACTAATCTAAGGGGCCGGCGAAAGCCAACACATTCTGGCTAGGCTTATAAATGCCTTCGGGCAGATAGCCTAGTACCAACCTATGAACCTATAAATTCTTTTTTTTTACATTTTTCTAGCGCTCATCTGTTCCATCAAAAACATTCTGTAGTGAAAGGACAATTAGTAAGGGTGGCCAGAATGACATCTCTGGAAGTCATTTTTTTTCATTGAGTGTAATAAATTAAAAGATATGTTTTCTAGACAAGCTTATCCAACTACACTAGTCGATGACTTGATGAAGGAAGTACATGGAAAAAGACTTGTTGGCCATTTTTTGCCTATCTTAAGTAATGATTTTGAGGATAACCTAGTTACTTAGTCATCCCCGTTGAAGGTGTAAGATAGAATAAAGAATAATTTTAGTTTAAGCTTTGTAACTTGTTTCAGCCTAGATTCCCGGTAAGAGAAATTTTAACAAAGAACTGGCCTTTGGATTTGATGATCCTTATGTGAGAACAAATTTAGTTAATAACCTCACCTTTATTTTTAAGAGGGGTCCCAATTTAAAATGTATTTTGGAGAAACCGTTTGTTGTTCCAGGTTCCCATGCAGGCATGTCTAAATGTGAATCGTGCCCATATTATAAATATATAAACATTGGGCAAACTTTTTTCTGTAAGGAATCAGAAATATAATATCAGACATAAATTTAATTGCAATTCTTGAGCAGTGGTCTGTTTGGCGAAGTGCCAGGGTTTTGAAGGTTTTTATGTGGGAAAAACCAAACACAGACTTACATAGCAAATTTACGAATACATTTATAGCATTAACAAAGGCAAAGTTTTGAATGCTTTAGCAAAACGTGTATCTGCAAATCCTGGGCATAATTTCAAATTTAAGGTCATTGACCATGTTAATTTTGATATTAGAGGTGGCCCATTGGTGTTAAAATTAGATAGACAAGAGCTTCTTTGGCAAATGAGGTTGAACTCCTACTATATTTCAGGTTTGAATGATTTATGCTCAATTGCATGTTTGTTAAAGCTTTACACTTTCAATAGATGACTTTTTAAATTTAAACAAAGGTTAAATAGAAATGTGATTTTTAACTCAAGCTATTTTGTGTGGATTTTTCAAATTGTCTTATATTTTGTGTTGGGTTTTCTAAGTGGTGAGGGAGGGAAGTATTTTTTTTTTTTGGAATATACCTTGAGAGCAGAAGGTGACTGAAAAGCGGGCTATTTAAATGTTTGTTGAATTAGTTATTTTCAGTCTGATGAAGTTCTTGAATTAACCTTGAACAAAAGTGCTTACTACTAATTATATTAAATGTCCAGTTTGTCTCTTGTATACGTGCCTTTTTTCTTTTCATTTAGTAGTTTTTTTGTTTTTTTTTGCTTTACTGTTTGACTTGGTTCATTTAAAAAGTTAATAGAAGAACTGATGCTGAATTAAATGAATTTTCTGAATACTATGAAGTATGAGTGCCCAGCATTATCGACTTACTGTATTCCTCAGTGATTTACCAGAATATCAAATATTTTACAAAAGACATGGCAAAAATATGATAACATCAAGGATGTACTTCAAAATTCTGTACAGTTGAGAGGTATGACTTGCCAGATTATATTATTACTCTATAACCAATATTTTATGAATCTCTCCATCCCAGTCTTCTGGCAGTGGGTAAGTCCCACTAATTATGTATCTGAAATGCATTTTTTTGTGGCAGATATTCTTTTAAGCATGTTTAATAGTGTCGCGACAAAATATATATTTCTGCAGAGTAGTTGGCATTGTTGTGATAACCATTCATGATTTCTTCTCAGAGTGTAGTCTTTTGTTATGTTAGTCACTGCCAGTGCAGCGAAATATTTCCTGAGTTCTTTTTGGTCTGAAACAAATCATTTACCTTTGAGAAAAGATTTTATAAACAGACAAGTGGATAGTCACGGTCATCAGCTTTGTTGATGTCATTCATTGAATACAAGGTTGGAAAGCTTCCACAAGCTTATCAGCAAATATATTGGATTCTTGAGGCTTATCCTCCGTTTGAGCTATGTGCATTTATAAAGTGAAAGGTGTGACTCTAATCTACACTGATTTATGCACAAAAAAACCCAAAACACAAAACTATTGGTTAACAATTGTTTATGTGCCACTAGTATGCATCCTCTTTCTACTTGGACATTTTTTTACATAACATAAAACTTATCAGATTTTAGGACATCCTAGGTCCTATTGTTAATACCAGGAAGAGCAATCAAACTCTTTCATTTTCCCAACTTTTTCCATTGTCCAGTGCGTACTGTCCTGATGACCTGACAGAGTGAAGTTATGAGAGAGAACTACTTCAGGACAGTGATAGTCCCTTTAATAGCAAACTTCACAGCCATCAAGAACATCTTTATGAAAAACTGAAAAAGTATTGAAGAGAGCAAAATACTTTTGTTTACTCTAGAAAATAGACCTAGATTTGAAAATAAGAAGTCAAATAACATCAGCCTGTTTCTAGAACACAAAATTATCCCTCTTTAGGACATTGAGTAATAATCCTAACACCCCTTTGGCAACTCCAGTTTTTGTGAGTAATTTAATAATAAGGACTACTGTTACTCATATCTCTCCAGAAACATAATGCACTAAGCCCAAAACACCATCATCTAACACTCAAAGGTAATGCTGAGTGTAATGAGTTGCAACACTATTTTCAGCTTCTGCATAGGAAGAACACTCAGGAAGTTAGCTGATAGCATTTGCCAGCATATAGCTGTACCAAAAACATAACATTCTTTTAATGTAAAAAGTAGTTTATGCCATGAGAAGAAGACATGGGCATAAGACCGCCGTTTCAAAAAGTGTTCTCAGGATATCAAAGCAGTTTCTGTTTTATGTCCTAGAATAGGTAAACCTCACATCATAGTGGCAGAGGCAATCCACAAAACCAAGGCTTCTGTGGTCTTTCCTATGGAAATAGCAGAATCCCTGAGGACTTGCCTGTTGTTCACCTCTGGAGGGAGCTGGGGGTCATTTTCCTTCATGGAGGGCTATCACACAGGATGAATGGATCATGGAGAACATATCCAGGAGTTTTTCAAGCTCCAGTTTTGGAAACTCCACCACTGCTAGCTCATTCCTTGCCAGATGTCCCACCCTAGCAAAAGAGGGCTGCAGTTCAGGAGGTTTTGAATGTCTTATAAAGAAGAGCAATCCAGATGCCCCCACCAGACTGAATAGAATCTTGATTTTTGCACCAGGTTTCTTTTTTCTTTTTTTTTTTTTTTTTGGTGTTAATGGCACAGTCCATTCTTTTGTGTTTGCAGGAGGGGGGGTTTAATGTACTCTTTGGATCTCTAAGTTGCCTACTTGGTATTCAGAAGTTTCCTTCTAAACAGAAGACAGTCATTGCCAGTTCTGAGCCATACCCTTCAGTCTCACCACAGCTCCCCCCATGTGTTTACCATTGCTAGTTTTATAAACACTGACTAATGGCAGCAACTCTGTGTTTCTTTTAGTAAGGTATGACATGAGAGTCTTCCAATGGACACAGAGTGAAATGACCACAGATAGTTGATCCCACGTCTTAACAAATACTGCTTTCCAGTTCATGACACAACGATCTGCAGTGATGGCTTCATCCACAGAACCTAATGTTGGGACATTGATTTTTTTCCTCCACTCCCAGCTTTCATAGTCACCATGGACACTTCTACCTTGAAAGGGGCATTGTTTGGGACAGACTGCCTAAGGGACATGGATTACAGAAGATGCCAGTGTGCACATAGCATCATAGGAAGTTACTAGGCTATTGGCCCTGAGGCCCTTATAAACCTAGCCAAGAATTTAGCCCATGTTCTGACAAGTCAGCACCTGATGCCCCTGTCTAGCAGGGACACAAGTGGAATCCCAGGGGGTGTATTTTCTCCCCATCCATTTATCCAGGTTTCGCTTAAAAAGGGTTAATAAAGATACTCTGCTTGATGTGAAGAGAGAGTCTGTTATACAGAAGAGGGAGTCTCTGGGATACAGGTCTGTCCCGCCAATAAGTCCTATTGAGGTCACAGACCAGGTTGAGGTTGCTTGTGCTGGTTACTCAAGTGGAGCTTGACTTGCCAATATGCACATCAGTGTCTTGGAAATGAAGGCAGTCCCCCTAGTGTTACAGTCCTTTCAGGACCTCCTTCCCCAGGGTGCCATTGCACATCCTCTGACTTGATGGTTGTAATTTGGTACAGCAACAAACAAGAATGAATCGGATCCTTTCCCTTTATTGGGAGGTGTTGAGAATATGAGAATGGGATATCACCCACCCTTGACAGTGCTGATTGCAAAGTGCTTCGTGGGATAAACCAATACTCTAGTGGACAAACTGAGCCAATGCTTTTGATGCCTCAGGAGTGGTACTTAATTTTTCCACATTGAGAGTGCTTTTCCAGAACTGAAGACCAAATGCAGCAAGTTCTCTACCCCAGCCCCTCAGATGATTCAGACACCTAGAGTTTGCTGTCATCCATCTTTGGCCTCTGGGGTTCCTCTGTTTCTTTCTCCCAGGTCAGAACAGAACAAGAATGGATGTAGTTTGGTGAGCTTTGTTCCAACTTACCAGATATTATTGGCCCCATGGCCCAGTGGAACACTGCACTAATCAAAGGTAAGGATTTGCACTATGTCTCCTGAGGTACTTTTTGAGTTTGAGGCTCATGCCAGTTTGCAGAGATTGCAAAGCAAAGGTAGAACTAAGGAGAAATTATTTTGTATGTTGCATGTAGAAGCTTATTCTGATTGCTATTTTGGCTAGAGTAGGAATAAGCCCTTGTTAAACTGTGAAGTTCCATGGGTAAAATTTTCTTTTTTCTAAGCCAGTCCTGTAGTTACAGATGCTATGGGAGGAGCCATATAAACTGTCCTGTGGATCAGCCAGGAAGTTAATAGCTGAATGATTATATCCTTTATCCACCTAATGAAGCACCTTGGTCAAAATGTTCCTGGTTATGGGTTTCTCTTCTCCTCCTCAGCAGGTATCTGATGTTTTAAGGAAAGGGGTGACCTCCCCCCAAATCATTTCCCTTTTGCTGCTCACAGAATCAAACTTGTATAGTGAATTATGATGGATATTACAAATACAATTTTATCAAACATTGTTTTTACAGAGAAGTTATCTTCATCCAATTTGCAAATGTGTCAGCACCAAGTAAAATGTCTACACTGATAGTAAGGGAATGCTTAGAACACATCATGGCCAGGAAGATGACATAATCAGTATTCAGCTTGGACAAATTCAGTCAAAAAATGACCTATCCAAAACAATCCCTTGATATGTATATGTTGCCTTGAAGAAGACTCAAAGAAGAATGTGTTAAGGTAGTATAATCGCTGGTGTTCATTTTATACACTCTTTATAGGAGTGTGACCACTTTTAGAAAATAAACCTACAGTCCTTATTTTCAGTAGGAGCTTGTCCTCCTCATCTGCCTTAATCATAGTCCTGAGGAAGAATGTTTTGTTTCAAGCGTTTCATCAAAGATGAAGCATCATTCTTGTGAATAGACTTCCTTGGACAAAAACTGTTAGTGAAAGTTGAAGAAGGCTGGTCAATTTGTGGATAAAAGTGAGCTGTGTTACCCAGTCCTGAATCCATACATGGCTAATCAGTGAAAGAGTTCACAGGTCTCAGTGAAATGACAAGTGTAAGTGAAACTGAGTACCAGTACATGAAATTGGAGAATAACAAGCTTATCTGAGTTTTGAGGAATGTTTCCCTCACTTCACTTGCTGGGGCATACTGCATTCCTGTTCTTTTTATCTTCTGGCACCTCAGCAACTGTGGCAGTATTTGAACCATCTTCACTGGTGTAGAAAGATAGAGGCCTTACTATGACCCACGTGATGTGACTTGGGCATCTTTTGAAGCTGGCTGGAGCAGAGATGCCCACCCTTTCCTTTTTTTTTTTTTTTTGGTAAGGGATGGGCATGTCATGCTGGAGGAGGCAGCTGCATTTGGTAGCCCTGATGGACACTGAGGCACAGATCAGCAGCTGTGCTAGGGAAGTGTTGGTGGGTCTGAGAGACATTTCCTATTTTTGTGTCTGGGGAAGGACATTCCTGGACTACTTATCACAGGCAATGGCAACAGGTGGTCTCAAGTGTTGGACCACTGGGTAAAGTGTACTCGCACTTCAGCCATGTTTGCACTCTGTGGACTGAACTACATGGCTTACCTGACTAGGCTACAATGTGACTTTGTTACTGACGTGTCTAAGCCTGTGGCATTTCTACAGTCTCCAGAAGTTTGTAAATCATGTGTCTACTATGCTTTCTATTTCTAATGTGCATCTATATCATATTATTGTACGATGTAAATAGTGAACGCTATTTCATTGTACCGATAATATCGAAACAAAATATTGAACAAACGGAACAGCAAATTTTTTCCCAGGGAAAAAAATCGCTGCTCCATGAAAAAAAAATAAACTTAAACACACATTTAAGTGGGGGGACTCACCCCCCACACCACCCTACTTAAATATACCAACTCCGAGATCGCACCATAGTGTTGGAAATGGCAAAGTCCCGAAGATAGCCCACCAAATTTTTTCCCTGGGAAAAAATTCGATGTTCCGTGACTTTGCTATTTTGCCATTTCAACAGTATAGGATCGACTAAATAGCATTCTCTATTTAGTCCATTCGATAGCGTCATATAGACCCTCTAATGCTTCCATGTGGCTGATCTCCAGTGGAGCCGATGGTTTGGCCCATGCAGCAATAATGACACTGCAGTTCGCTGGCATGCCTGAATTCACTTATACAATTTTGCAGAGTGCTTTAAGGCATTCTTAATGCCCCCTTTGATAGATCCACCTTGTTTTGTCCCATGGTTAAGGAGACTTTAACTAGCAGTAATCAAGATATGAAAACTTTCTGCTGTAAAAGTTCATTTTTCTTCCTGCCCCGAAGAAAACATTCTTCAGAAATCAACAAGGTGGCAGGAAAATGTTCTTCCTTAAGTCACAGCAGCTTTCCCAGGATGACCCAAATGATGGTCCCCTCATGGCAGAGAGGGGAACTTTAATGGTCACAAACAGTCACTAGGCAAGAGTGGTCTGCAAAATCAAGCCTTCAGAGTTACTTTCTGTGGTAAACCTTTTCACTGTTTCTGAAAGTTTGCCTGACTACTGTAGTGTAGAGGCAGTCATGGGGCATGTAGCAATTCACCCAGAAGCTTGGGACTCTATCACTTTGAACACTGGGGTGTTGAGAGTGATTTCCAGAGGTTATACCATTCCCTTTGTAACAACCTAAAGTTGATAGAAAAATCCCTTGCCAATGTTCCACTCCATCAGCAAAGGGAAGCAACAGCCAAAATCAGCAAGTTGATGTTGAAGAGTGTCATCAAGGAAGCATAGCTGGCTTGAGGCACCAGCAAACCCTGCAGTCGCTGAGGCCCCCCAACCACAGCATGTTATCTTATCTGGATATTTTGCAACATGTCTGTCAAGCCAACAAAAGCAAGTACACCAATCTTGTATACTTAATAAACTAGGCGGGTAACAGCAGTTATTTACATCTCCTTTAAAATTCAAAGATATCTGTGATTATAGTATCATTTTTTTATCAAGTAACAGGCTTCACAATTAGTTACATATTTTATCACTGACATAGTGCCTCTGACTTGGTTAAACCCTGCTGGTGGACATTCTGTCCACTAAAACTAGCAACATAGCCAACTTTATATATCTACAATACCCAAGACTGCAGGGTATGGCATTTTAAGAAGGCCCCCACAAAAGCTGCTGCTGGTTGGGGAAAAAGTGAGGAGAAAAAATGTACTAATTTCCTGATTATTCTCTTTAACCTGAATGGGGCTGTGGTATGACCCTGTTAGGTTAAAGCTAATAATGAACATGAACAAGTTAAGCATTAGAGAGCTCAGCAGCGTTGCGTGAATGATCTTACTGCAAACCTTGGATTTTAAGAGACAACATTTTGAATCATCAGGGATGGTTTTCTCTTTCAGGGTGCTTGATAAATACTGGCAGAACACTATATACTATAACTCTCAACTTCTTTGCTGAAGAATTCAGCAGCCAACTGAGTAAATGTCAGGAAAATCCTTCTAGGAGAGCTGAACTTTATTTGGAGTTAATCAGAGTCTCTTTAATTGAAGGCAGGTGTGTACCCTAGAAGTCTGAATGTTGTAATTAAATCAAAAGGTGCTTCAACAAAGTATTAGTTTAAGGATCTGCACAGTTATGCAACCACCTTATTGTATGTTTTTTATTTTGTATATTTTTTCCCCTAACAGATTTATTTTTCAATTGAATTGCACAGGTAGGAAAAGTTTTGAAATGATTTATTGTTGTCTCAGTTTTTTATATCACAAAACCTGGCATTTTAACAGGGCTGTGCAAACTTTTTATATCCACTGTATGATGCACATACTAGGACTTATGGTGGCAGCCATTCCCTTGGTCCTTTTGGCTAGATTTTTCATTCTGTCCAATGGTCTTTGACAATACATCCCATGGATTTTCCCAGTTGCTTAACAGAAATCTGTCAGCACCACATACCCTGGTGGATAATATCCTGTCAAGTTGCTTTAGGTCATCTTTTTGTTCCTCAACCTATGGCCATTGTCACCTTGGATTATTCCATCTGGGAATAAAGGGGCATTTTGAAGCGAAGACCATCCAAGGTACTTGATCCGTCACAGAGGCTTATCTTCACATCAACATCTAGAAGATGAGAGCTGTCCTCCTCATATTGCAAGCTTTTGATGACTTTCTTCCTACAGACAGCTTGCCCATATTCTGGTACATAAACAAACAAGGAGGAGCCTACTCTTACCCTGTATGTCAAGGGGTTGTGAGGGTTTGGCATTGGGTGATTTCCTCTCAATGATTTCTGATAGCAGTTCACATGCTAGAGAGGTCCAATATACTTGCAGATAGTCTCAGCACAAGTATCTCAGTCACATAATGCCAGCTCAGATCTTCAGTTGCTGGAGCCGGCCTTGCTGTGATGTCTTTGCCACTCTTTTCAATACCAAATGCAGGAACTACTTGACCCTGGTCTCTCCATAAGGACAGTCACTGAGGGATGATCTTGTACATGCCTTGCTTCCTGGGTTCCTGTACACCTTTCCCTCTGACACTTCTTATAATCAAGTTTCTTCAGAAAGCTGCCTGTTGGTACGGAGTGATGGTAATCCTCACTGCCCCCTTTTAGCCACGACGAATGTGGTTCCCCTTTCAGTAGCCTCATGTAAAGCATCTGCCCTAGGTACTGGACCTAATACCAGATCTGTTCTCTCACCTGTCATGTCAGGCTTACATGTACCTCAAGTCTCTTTAAGTCGACCACCTGGTTTCTTCAGTTGTAGTAATGGCCAGATATGCCAAACTTTTAGAGAGTTATGTATACCCTTTCCTCTTATCAGAAGCCCTCTGTAAGAAAGATTTTAACAAATGGAAGAGATTCTATTTATGCGCTGTTTTTAATGGCCTTTACTTTTTTTTTTTTATCCCCTCAGGATGCTGTCCTAGAAATTTTAACTGACCTGTTTCACTCTGGATCTAGTTACTACTTCACCATCAAAATCAAATTGGTGGCTATTTCAGACTTCTTTTTTCTCATGGCCAGCTTCCCATAACATCATAGAGATTATCGAAAGCCTTTCTGAAAGGTACTTTTCTCTATAGACCCCTGGTAATGGAAAGTGTCCCTCCTTGGGGTCTTACCATTGTTCTGCAGGCCTTCACTTCCACCCCCCTTTGAACCTTCTGCCACCACTGATTTGAAACTTCTTTCTTGGAAAACTCTATTTTGGTGTCTGTCAGTTCAGCCAGAAGAGTTTCAGAGCTTCAAGCATTATTCAGTGTATCTTCCTACTTGGTTTTTCAAAAGGTCCGGGTTTCCTTATGGGCTAATCCATCTATCCTACCCTACATGGCCTCAGAATCTAATTTGAATCAGTCTGTCCACCTTCCTGATTTCTTTACAAATTTCAGTAACAAAGGGGAGTACCTGCTTTATTGTCTGGATTTTCATTGCTAACTGAAATTTTGTTTGGAGAGAACTAAACATGTAAGAACATCTAATCAGTTGTTTATTTCATTTTCTAAAGTTAAAGTTGGAAAACAACCAGTGTCTAAGGAAACCCTGTTCAGATGGCTGTCTCACACAGACCTAAGGCTCATTCCACTAGGGTAGTTGCCACTTTACCATCCTTTTTCATCCATGCTTCGTTGGATGAAATTTTTGCTGCAACAACATGATTAAACATTCATACCTTTATTGCTCATTATAAGCTTGACATACAGGTCTTTGTCTACTTTTGGCTCCTCTGTATTGTGAGATGTTCATTTAGTACCACCCATATGTCTACCTAGGGACTCTGGTCCACAGTTTGAGATGGATGGAAAAGAGAACACTGAATATAAAAGTTATGTACTTACTGTAATGTTAGATCGTGTTGTCGTTTTTTGCCCATCCCAACCATCCCTCCCACTCTTCACCCTTCCAAATTGTAATTTCTGTTGTACCTTTTGAGAGGCCTCACAGACCAGCCTGAGGGCTGTTTTTGACCCACTGGTGTGTTTTATATTGTTTTTTTCCTTTTAGGGATTTTTCTTCCCCTTTCTTGTTATTATGTCTACTGGTGTAGTTAGCAAACTTGATCCAAAGAGAATTAGACTTGCTGGGTATTATGGGAGAGGAGGTGGAGAGTCAGAGATGAAGGCTTTGGTAAATTACATCAGTTAATTAAGCAGTTGTAACCAACAGTTAATTCCAATTGAACAGTAAAAATTCCTTAAAAATAAAAAAAATCTCATAAATATATATGTATGTTTTGCACATAAACATTGAAACAAATACTAATGTATTTTAATAATTAAAACCTTTTTAGTAGTTGAATCTTTTATGATGCTTTTCCAAAACGTAAAACTAAACCAATGTGTTTTAATTTTATAAATGTTTTGACCAAAATATTAAATTAACAATAGTGAATATAAAACCACTAATAACTATAAAGAAGCTAATAACTATAAAAAACTAAAAACTTTTGTTATATAGGAGAAGGAGGGGCCTAGAAGTCCTAAAATTTAAAAATAATATAGTGAAGTAGGTCTCTTGACAGCCTCCCTGACCAGTTTTCATTTTGTCTTCATCAATTTGGGAGGGACGTCCAGTACTTTGCAATGTCACTGTTGTCCCATATTTTCTCCACTTTTTGATAACTGCCTTCACTGTGTTCCATGGTATATCCAGTGCTTTGGAAATGTTTTTGTACCCTTCTCGTGACTGATACCTTTCAACAATGAGATCCCTTTGATGCTTTGTAAGCTCTCTGTGAACCGTGGCTTTTGCTGTAGCAGGCAACTGAGTAAATGTCAGGAAAATCCTACTAGGACAGCTGAACTTTATGGGTTAATCAGAGTCTCTTTAATTGATGACAGGTGTGTACCCAAGAAATCTGAATGCTGTAGTTAAATTAAAAGTGTTTTAAAAAAGTATTAGTTTAAGGGTGTGCACACACAACAAAGTATTGGTTTAAGGGTGTGCACACTTATGCAGCCAGTGTATTGTACATTTTTAATTTTTTAATATTTTTTTCCCCTAACAGATTTGTTTGTTTTCAGTTGAATTGTACAGTTTATAGGTCAAATTAAAGGTGGGAAAAGTTTTGAAATGATTTATTGTGGTGTCATTTTTTTATATCACAAAAACTTGGCATTTTAACAGGGGTGTGTACACTTTTTATATCCTCTATGTATATATGTGTGTGTATGTATATATGTATATATATATATATATATATATATATATATATATATACACACACTGCTAAAGGGTAAGTTTTCGAACCTGCAGCAGCCACAGTGGGCTTAAGGGGATCAGTAGCAGTCTTGTTTACCTTTGGTATTCCAAAGATAGAAGAAACTAAAGGTTTGGTTTATCTTTAGGAATTCTAAATGACTTGTATCCAATAGCCCCTGAAGATGATGGTCCTGAAGAGCTAGCTCTCTTCTTCTCTGGACAACATTAATTTAATTTCTTGATACTTTGATGCATCTCTTATTACTATTTAATAAGTCAGTCATTTTTCCAACATATTTCCAATGATCCATAATCACAGTCCATCCCAGTTTGTCAGGTTTCATAGTCCTAATATTGGGATTGTTAGTTAAGTCTCTCAATACCATGTATTCATTTGTAAGGTTATACAATTTTTTTCCTTTTTATGATTTGAAGTTTTCTTTAGGTGCTGCCTGAATTCAGTCACTGCTGGAGAATCAAAATTCTGTAACATTTGATTAAGGGGGGATTATGTACACTCTTTTTACAAATGTTGTGGTTATATGTTCTATTAATATCTTTCCCATACAACACTTCAAAATGAAACTTATGAATAAAACACTTACAGTCATTCATAACTCACTAATGTTTGCATTTTTTGTAGGAAGAAATATAACTCTTTTTTTTTTTTAAATAGAGAAGTGTACTGGTAAAATGTCCAGACTGCTATAGTTAAATATATTAAAGTTGCCTAAGGAATGCCTAGAAAAATGTTTACTGACCCCATCAGAATGGTTGTTAATCATTCCTGGCAATCTAAAATACAAGTTTCCCCCACCTCTGTTTCCTTTTCCCCCTTGTCCAATGGTTGTTCTTTCTCTCCCTCAAAGGGGTGTCCCCCTGTCTTTCTCTTATATGACTTGATCTCCTTAAAGTGGGAAATTCTAAAGGGTTGCTCATATCAAATTCTCCATGTCCCATTGCCGGCCTTGAGCATAGGCCAACTAGGCAGCCACCTAGGGTGCTGCTCTATCAGGGGCGCTTTTCCAGTAATCTGAATGGTGTCAGTAGACCTGGTGGGGGCTCTATGTATCCCATTTGCCTAGGGCACCAGTTGACCAAAGGCTGGTCCTGTCATGTCCTAAAACATTATGTCCACCTAAATTCCAAAAAAGGTGATTTGTAATTATGTGCTTACATTCACTGTTGCAGTATTCTTAACATATGGGATTCCCTGGCATGGAAGCCCAGTGTTGGCCAGTATACCAAAGCCTACTGTTACTTTAAGGTATGCCAAATGTCACACATGTACTCCTTGCGTAGCGTAGGGCGTAAATGTGATGTCTGGACGTACCATCCTCAGAATGTCTATGCCACCAGTCCGAACGCATCTCCATATCGTCTGTCTGAACACCTACTTCATTTATGCCAGTTTTTATTTATTTGACGTTTGTTAACCAGGTTGGTCCAACTGAGCTAGAAGCACATTTTCAGTGGAGACCTGAGGAGAAAAGCTCCAGGAAATTGCATACAAATATTCATAGAAAAATGTGTTTTAAGTTGTACAATATGGTAAGAATATAAAGTAAGTCAAGGTCTATGTACAAACTGTTAAGCAAAATACAGATTACAAAAACAAATAAATTTAATCTCATTCTAACAGACTCTGGCAATTTCAAATATGCACAATATGTATTAATATATGAAGCATGGAATGTACAGTATAAAGGCAGATTGGAGTCATTGTACAGTAAGATTGTAACTACAAAGACAGATAAAGTACATACAGAATTACATTTTTTGTTATAGTTGAAAGTAACACTATTACATGTGTGTAACTACTTAAAATCGAGAGAGAGGCAGATTTAAAGAAAAGTAGCTTTAAAGTTATTACAGAGGGAGAGGAGTGAGTTAAAGGAAGAGAGAAAAAGGCTAGAGAGATGGGAAGGTTCATGTAGGCTCCTGGCAAGGGCAGATCCTGAGCTTAAGAGAAAACGTTTTAGTTGCTTTTTGAATTGATTTGTATTTGGGATGTTTCTAATAGAGTTAGGAAGTTTGTTCCAGGCTAAAGACACATTGTAGTTATAAAATAGTTTACCAATATTTTTGTTGGGTTTATGTACATCAAAGTGTTGTTGGTCAGAGTTTCTGAGAGATCTAGTATGGGTGTAGAAGGATACGAGGGAGGAGAGGGCGGGCAGGAAGTAGGTTTGTGTAGGATGGAGTGTGTGATTTGTAACTGTGAGATAAGTTGATGGGGGATTTCTGGCTGTTGCACTTGCTTTAATGCAATGCACTGGTGTGATTTATAAGATTGGTTTGTTGCAAATCTGGCGATTTTATTATGTTCGAGTTGGGAGATTAATGTGGACTGTAAGTTTGTGAGAATGGGAGCGGCATAGAAGGAGGAATGCCTAGCTAGGGATAGTTTGGCATCTGGTGTAAGGAACTTTTTGTTCTGATACAGTAATCCCGTTTTTTATGTGTCTTTTTGATACAGTGATGAATATGCTGATCAAATTTTATTTGGCTGTATGTTATGGTGCCCAGGAATTTAGTATGTGGATCAAATTTGATGATTTTGCTGTTTAGAGGAGAGATGCAAAAGGTAGATTTGTGGTGTGAGAGTGATCTTGGTAGAAGGAGTAGGAGTTTAGTTTTTTTTAGGGTTTAGGATAAGCTGGTTTTCATTAAGCCATTTTTCTGTGGCAATTAATGTGTTTTGTGTAAGTGAATGGAGATATGAGATGTTGTCAGAGGAGGTGGTGATAAGGGTTGAGTTGTCCGCATATTGGAAAAGGGTCGCATAGCCGCAGGCAGAGTGGTGGTGGTTGGTAAAGATATTGTACAGAAGGGGGCCTAGGATAGAGTCCTGGGGGACCCCTATTTGTACAGGCAAGAAGGGGGAGCAGAAGGTGAACCATCTGACAGATTGTAGTCTATTAGTAAGGTAGCTGGAGAACCACTGCAAAGTGAGAGGAGAAAAGTTAAGATCAGTTAGTTTAGTTAGTTTAGAGTGAGACACTGTATCAAATGCTATGGATAAGTCCAGGAACAGACAGGACACTAATTTATCATATCTGGCTTCAGCAACCGTATGAGTAAAAGTTGAAGGCAGTAGCAGTACTGTGCTTTGGCCAAAAGCCATGTTTGGGTAGGAGTTAAGAGGTTTTCATGGATTGGGTATTTAAGCAGTTGAGAGTGGATGCACTTTTCAAGAATTTTAGAAAGTGGTAATAGGATGGCAATTGGTCTAAAGTTAGAGGGATCTGTGGAGTTACCTCCTTTGTACAGTGGTATAATGTAGAAACATTTCCAGATATTTGGAATTGTGCCTTCTTGAATAGATCTATTTATTAGTATAGATGTAGGGAAGGCTATGGATTCAGCAGCTAGCTTGAGAAAGAGGTAGTAGTTTTCCACAGATGGGGAGCAGCATTTAAGTTTATGAAGAAGGGATTTGATACAGGAGCTGGAGACAGGTTTAAGAGAGAAAGGGTTTTGTTATTATGGGAGGAGAAGTGGAAGAGTTTAGGGGATTAGAGTAATGGTCTGAGTGAGTTAGTTTGCGGATAATATCTGTGAAGTAGTTATTAAGCAGGGTAGCAGTCTCCATAGGTGAGTTTTGGGGTTGTGAAGTTACTATAGTGAAGGCTATTACTTGATAGCTGACGAGAAAATTTTAGGGTTGGAGAGGCGATTGGTTTGTGCTGTATTATAAAAGTTTTTTCTTGTCCTGGTATATGCGTTTTTTTGTAAGATTTCTGATTTCCTTGTAACTTAGTAGTAGGGTAGGAGATTTGGTTTTTCTGCTAGGCTTTCCAGATATTATCCCTATTGTGCATGAGTGAATGAGTTTCTTTTGATAGCCAAGGTGCATAGATAGCTTTTATCCCAATGTTTATTTGGGGAGTAAGCGAGTCTAAGATGTCTAGGAAAATCTGGTTACATTTTTCAAAAGCTTCATTAAGGAGAGGGTGGTGAAGGAGGAACCAGCTGATGGATGCTAGTTTAGAGTTAAATGATTCAGTATCAAAGGAGGATAATGTACGGCAATCTCTTTTATGTGGGATCTAGGTATTTGGATAGAGTGTCTTTGGATGTGAATAAGTAGGTGGTCACCAAGGGAGTCGGGTAGGGTGCGGGGGTGATGGTAAAGGTTAGGGTCTGTAGTAAGTATCCAACCAAGGATAGAGGTGGAACCAGAGTTTTTATTAATACTAGTGGTGAATGTGATGAGTTGTTTGAAGCCATGCAGATTAATGCTAATATTTGGAAAGTCTGTCATAAGTTTCAGCCGGTCTATGTTTACATCTCCTAGAATAGTAATTTCATAGGATATGTTAGATAGCCATGACAATATATTTTCCAGGAGTGGAATGTTTCCTGGCGGGATATATATTGAGGCTGTAGCAAGCTTTCTGTGCGAGTTCAAGTGACAGTTTAGTACAATTAGCTCAGCAGGGTGAAAACTAGGTAATGGCATTTGTAATGGCAAGAGATTGAGAAGATCAGAGTAGAGTACTGCAACACCACCTTTTTTTGTTTCTCTATTTAATTGAAATATATTGTAACTGGGGGGCAAGGTTTCATTATTTGTTTTATGGGAATTTAGCAACGTTTCATTTATGGTTAAAATATGAGGAGAGTGTTGGGCTATCCAGGAGTGTAGTTCTGTGGTTTTATTGAGATGGCTTTCTAGGTTAATTAAGAATAGGGCTAGATTTTTAGGAGTAGAAAAATAGAGAGGTGGCAGGGATGTGTTAGGTGGAGGTAAGTGTGGGGATGGGTGCATATTGGTGTTGAGTGAAGAGAATGAGGGTCCGGGGTTGGGGTTAATGTGACCAGCTAGAAGAAGAGTCATTGCAAGTAGTGTAGGATGTGGACAAAGTGGGTTGAGGCTATAGAACAGAACTTTGTCAGTGGGGGAGATGTGACTGAGAGTTTTGACCTTGTACAGATGGAATGGGAGGTAGTAAAGAGTGATGGAGAGATGTAGAAGGAGTAGTATTACAGTGGTTAAGGGAATAGGAGAGAGTAAGGGATGGGTTAGAATAGTGTACTGTGTTATGGAATGAGATGAGTTGATAAGTAAGATGAAAAATGGGATACTTGGGTAGAAGAGAGACATGATGTTAGGAGTGTGATGGGAGGGGTATTATGATTAAAAGCAGATGAAGACTAATACAGTGTTAGCGGAAATGGGATGGGTGTGGTATGTAATTAGGTGTTGCAGTCTAATTGGAAGGACGAAGTGAAAGGGGTGGAGAGTAGGTAATGAGGATAGAGTACAAGCAAAAAGAGGTCAGGGGTGGGTGGGAATGGGGGTAGGGTAGAGGAGCGAAGTGAGCCCAAGTGGAGTGGGTTGGACCTGTTTTGTGGTTGGCTTAATGAAAGGAAAAAAACTATCAGTGAGTACTGACAACATAGCCCCAGTTATCCTCACTTGAATGCAGTTTTAGTTCACTGGTTGATCATCTACATCTTCTTGCTAGTACAAAGCCATTGCAAATAAGTACTCAGTTGAGGTTTTGTTTTTTTCTTAGCTTTTTTGTTGCTCTGGGGGGTTGCTGTCATCCAAGAAGGGTAAATGCAAGTGAGGGAGACAGATTTCCCCATAAAGATCTCTATGTAAGTGTCTTTTTTGCCTGTTAGCTTCTCACAACCAGATAACCTGTTCAATTTGTCAGGCTTTTGTAGTAGGCTTTCTTCCCTTTCCTTGTATCTTGAGAACCAATACCTTAAGCGTCTCACTAAAGATACAATGGAAGGATCTTCCTGCCCTGAAGGTCAGCTATTAAGGAATAAAAAGGTTCAAAAGTTCAGACTGGAATCTTCTGCTGTCCAGCCTGTGCCGGGCGTTTCTCCCAGTGTAGATGAGAACCTGCAGGTTCACCCAGCTTTGTTGTTGGAATCCTCTGCTGCAACTGAGATGGAGGTCGGCAAGGATCCGGCTGGAGCACGTCCGATGAGGCTGTGCAGGCATCCATTTCGCACGTTCAGAGGGAACCATGATTGATTATTTCCAAGGGGCCTAGGAATGTTCTTCAGATTTTGGGTAGGGAATACTTTCCTCCTACAGTTCTTGAATGCCATCCTGGGGCAGGGCCTTCTATATTTTATAGGGCAGATGTTCCTTTAAATAAGAAACAGAAATATAAACATGTTTCTCCTTCTAGAGATCCACAGAGTTAGTGGCAGGCCTTTACTCAGGATTTGTTTAATACTTTAATGGCATTAAAACTTCCTCAGGGGGTTTCTGTTCTCGTCCCTCCCTTAGTCCTCTACTCCCCTTAAAAGGCCCAGGGAACAGGATTCCTCTGAGGAGGTATCTGATTCTGATGAGGAATCCCTTGCTTTACTCTTCCCAGATTCCATCTCCTTTAGACTGTGGGTCAGAGGAAGGAGAATCTAATAGTCCTGATACTCCCTTTAAGGAAATTTCTTTTGGGGACACAGTCACCAGGATGGTAAGAGGTACTATGAGTTGTCGCAGACAGAATCTTTGAAACCCCCTGGTATTCCTCCTGTTTTGGCTACTTTTTTGGATACTTTTTCCAATCCCTCTAAAGCTCCTGATTCTCTGCCCTCTGCTCCTAAGAAGCCTGATAGGTTTTATAGAGTGTATCTTTTTGTACAGATCTGCTGCTGCTGACCCCTCATTGGTGTCTATAGCCACTGACAAGCCTTCTGAATTGCTTCCTTTGCCCAAGTTATTGCCTTCGGATAAAGATAGCAGAAACATGGAATGTTTTGTGTTATCAGGAAAGTTCAATTTTAACACTGAAAAGGTTTTTGAATTTCATGTATTATTTTATAATTAGTTGTAATAAGGTGCACAAAATGATTAGTTAATGGAATTGTGATGAAATTTAAATGTCATATAAAAACACTAAATTCAAAACATGGCTGATACAACTGAGGAAGTTGGCGACGAAAACGTTTCATTGGATACGTTATTGTGTTTAGTGTTCCTGCTTGTATTTTACAGTTTCTGGCTTTGTGGTGGAGTGGTCGTAACTGTGCTTATTAAAGCATTTTTTTACTTCTGGAGCTTTGATTTATTTGTGCTTGGTGGATTTGGAGCTACATTTTATTGGTTTTTTGTTCGCTTTTGGCTCTCTTACTGTTTAAAAGATAGCAGAACCATGGAAAAGCTTAGTAAGAAGGTTTATACCTCTGCTACTTTGGCTTTTTGGGCTATTAATCATCAGACGCATATGTCCAGGTATGTGTTGTCTCTTCTTTCTCAGGCTTGTCAGCTTCTCTCTGATCTCCCAGACTCTGAGGGTAAAACTTCTGCTCTTTCCTTGTTAGGGAGTTTCTCTCAAGTGGTAAATCATTCTATCAAGTGTAGTTATGATGCAGCAGATGCCTGTTCTAAGGTTGCTGCTTTTGGCTCAATGATGAGGAAGTATTCTTGCCTTAGGCTTCAACCTTTACCTGATGATATCAAGGCTAACTTGATAGATATTCCTCTTGATAATAAACTTTTGTTTGGGGAAGCAGCTGCTGGTTCGTTTAAGTCTCTTTAGGATAAGGGGAAGGCCTTACAAGAGCTCAAATATGTGTTTGTTTCTCCTGTGCCTAAATTTCACAGGAACTACCCCAATAAGCCAGCTTTTGTTCACAGGCAATCTTGCCCTCCTGATAAGGGCAGAAAGAGTGGTAAGCAGGCTTCTCCTGCTAAGCCACTCAGACTTCAGGGACTCAGAAGCCTTCCTTTCCTGATAAACCTTCTCTCCCCAGCCACATTCCTCTTTCTCTTCACCTTTTACTTTCTCTTCCTATGTGGCTTCAGATTACTCAGGATTCTTGGGTCCTGTTCATGATGCGTCAGGGGTACTTCTTAGTGTGGAAATCCCATCCCCTTTTTATGGGCATTCCTCTGCTTTCTCGGGAACACCTTCCTTTTTATCCCAGAGGTTCTTCAAAACCTTTTGACTCAGGGTAGTATTCAAGAAGTACCTGTGTCCCAAAGAGGGAGGGGGTTTTACTCAAGAATGTTTCTAGTGCTCAGAAAAGAGGGTACTTGGAGACCAATTCTAGAACTCTCTAATCTAAACACTTTTCTGAAGGTGCCCTCCTTTCTGATGATCCTTCAGACTCTGTTTCCTCTCTTGCTCTCTCAGGCTTATATGGTGTCTCTAGATCTCAAGGATGCTTATCTCCATATTCCATTTCACCCTCTTTTCAGGAAGTGTTTGTGTTTCTCTGTTACTTCCTGACATTTTTAGTTCTCTGCTTTGGCCTTTGGTCTTTCTACTATCCCAAGGGTATTCACCAAATGTCTTGCTCCTGTGATTGCTTTTTGTAGGCTTCAAGGGATCCAGATTTTCCCTTACTTGGATGAACTGCTAACTCAGCCATCCTCTCCAGAGATCCTTTTATAACATCTTCATTTTGCCATTTCCCTTCATCAGAGCTTGGGGTTCACAATAAGCTTCAAAACGTCTTCTCTGATTTCTTCTCGGGATCATGTCTTTCTGGGTTACAGGATTCAGACTCTGCCTATGCTGGAATCCCTGCTCCTCCAAAGACATTAACTCTAATTTCTTTCTTTCAAACTCCATTATGTCCAGGGAGTTTCTGAGAACTGTGGATTTTTATGACATCCACCATTCTGATGCTCCCTCTGGCCAAACACCGCACGAGAAAGTTTCAGTGGTTTCTGAAGTCAGTGTGGCTTCAACATACACATCCTCTAGACTTTGTAGTTCCTTTTCTTCCTTGTCTCAAGAATGAACTTCACCGGTGGAGCCAGGAGTTGCCTCTGAATCCAGGGCTCACTTTTCACCCCCCTTTTCCCTCTCAGGAGCTGTTCACAGTCACTGCAGACGTGGAATGAGGAGCAGCGTTTGGCTCCCTAAAGGTACAGGGGGTGTGATTGCCTCTTCAGCAGAAATAGCATATCAGTGTCAAAGAGATGAGAGCTCTTGTGCTGGCTCTTTTGGCTTTTCATCCTCTTTTTCTCTCCAGGGCCTCTGAAGATATTCACAGTGATGCGGTATATAAACAAACAGGGAGGAACAGGATCTTACCTTCTTTGCTGGTTGGCACTCCTGGTATGGAATCTTGCTGTCAAGTATCAAGTGACTCTTCAGGAATTTACATCCCTTCAAGTCAAAACATTGTGGCAGACACTCTGAGCAGGTCCTTAACTCAGTCCCACAAATGGATGCTTCACAGAGATGTGTTTCTGGACATTTTCCACCAGTGGAATACTCCTGAAGTAAATCTGTTTGCCTCCCCTCTGAACAGACAACTTCCTCTATTTTGTGCCAGAGTCCCAGGTCCTTTGGGGTAGAAAGTGGATGCCCTCTCTTTTTCTTTGAAGGCGATGTTTCTTTATGCATTCCCTTCCCCTTTCTGTCATTCCAAAAGTCTTGTTGAAAATTCAACAGGATGTTCCCAAAATCTTGTTGGTGGTTCCCTTTTAGCCACAACTGCATTGGTTCCCTCAACTTCTGTATCTAGCCAAGGAAATCCTCCCAAGTTACCTCACAAGATGGATCTAGTCACACAAGACAAGGGATCTCTCATCCATCCCCACCTGTCCACTCTTCAACTGACACTGTGGGTCATAGGATTTTTATTCCACATAGATACCTTTTTCTGAGGATGTGCTGAGGGTCCTGCAGGAGGCCAGGAAGCCAACTACTAGGAAATTCTACTTATCCAAATGGGAGAGGTTTCCCTATTTGGTGTCTGTCTCATAACCTGGACCCACTTACTGTGGCTGTTCCTTTGGTTCTGTCTTATTTGTGTGAGTTGCTCAATGCTGGTGTGGCCTATTCTTCTATTAAGGTCCACTTATCCGCTATCTCTGCTTGTCTGCCTTTATGTCCTTCTTTAGCTTCTGGATATGAGGCTAAACAATTTCTTAACAGCATCCATCATATGAGACCTCCCAGGAAACCTGGCCTTCCGGGGATTATAATTTTGTTTTGGAGAAGTTGACTAAGGCTGCCTTTGAGCCTGCTGCTTCAGCTTCTTTGCAACATTGTTCTTGGAAGACAGTTCTTTTGTTTGTTCTTCTGTCAGATGGTTGTCTGTACTTCAAGCCCTTATGGCTTGTCCTTTTGTTTGGTATTTCATAAGGACAGGGTGTCCTTGCATTCTAATCCTTCTTTTATGCCTAACGTGGTTAATGAGTTGTCTCTTAATCAGTCTGTTCATTTGTCTACTTTTTTCCCAATCTGCCAGTGAGAGGGTGCTGCATACTTTGGATGTGCATAAAAAAATGGATAAGATTAAGGCTATTAGAAAATCTGAACAATTGTTTATTTTCATCCTAGGTGTCTAGGATTAGCTGTATCCAAGCCAACTATTTCTTCTTGGATCTCAAAGGCTATTTCTTTTTGTTATACTTTTCCTGGTAAGAGCCTGTTTATTTTTTAGTAGGAGTAGTATGTCTCCACCTACACTTGTGCTGAGTTTATTGCATGTGAGAGCATTGCAGTTGTATTAAATATTATTTTAAGGACAGATACGGTCTTTAACTGTGTTTCAGTTGTTGCCACAATGTCATGTTTTTGTATTGACTAACTTGAGTTCAGTTGTGTTAAAATTGCAGCCACTAATCAATCTGACTTTGAGAATTCCAGCTGATTTTAATTGAGATGCTTAACCTCTTTGATTGTTGTGATTTGTGCCAATACTTTTCTGAATATCTCCAGATTTCAGAATTTGTAAAGAGGAGAGAT
Source organism: Protopterus annectens (assembly GCF_019279795.1). Classification (NCBI taxonomy): domain Eukaryota; kingdom Metazoa; phylum Chordata; order Ceratodontiformes; family Protopteridae; genus Protopterus; species Protopterus annectens. Next base: position 1,616,607,819 of record NC_056735.1, read on the forward strand.
ATAATTTTATTAATACTTTTTGGATGGTTTTGCCTTCATCAGGATGGTCTTGTAGAAGGCAGATTTGGATCGTAGGTTGCCAGCACATACTTTCCTCTCTTCCTCAGATTTCCTCATTACATCCTACTCTTCTTTTAAACTTATCTGCCGATTCTCATGTGCCTATCCTTGTTCTTGTATGTTATTATCATAAACATGATGCATTTAATTACTCTGCCAACCTCTCCCACAGTATATGAGATTATCTGTAACAGTTTATTAGCCAGTGTCTTTATTTTGTTTATTATGTTAACTTAATGTCTCTGTTGCTAAAGCCTGAGCCATTATATATTTATTTCATAATGATTTACTCTAGCTTTTTTGTATTCTATTGTTTTACTCGGAGGTAAGATGAGTGATCAGTGTACTGTCATGGTAAATGTGTGTCTGTATGTATACACACACACACGTACACTTATATATATATATATATATATATATATATATATATATATATATATATATATATATATATATGTATATATATAGCCTTTAGGTAAGGTAATTTGTGGTGTGAATTTAAAATTTAGAAATGCAGCCATTCTAGGATTTTGGTAATTTGTAGAGTTGCGATAGGTGTAGTGCCAAGATTAAAATCAAAGAGGACTTATAATAAGAAAACTGTCAAGTGTGACGCTTGGGAGGACAACATGGATAAACAGTCAGCTGCTGGGAAGATGACTCTGTACTTTCTTTGTGTTTGCCACCTTAAAGGAGAACCACACTCACAGACTCAAAAAAAAAAAAAAACATGCTTATTCCATCATGGTTTGGTGTTTCCTACATTTTAACACCACTCTGGGACTATTTATATGTTTTTAAATATTTTTATATATAATTTTTGAGTCTGACCACATGGGGTCCAGCATCTTGAAGTAATTCTGATTGTTTAGTCTGCCTGTAATGCCCACAATGCACTGATTGTCTGTAAAAAAATTACATTGTGCAGGCCTCTTTCTTCCTAAAGCTCCTGTCACTGCATTGATTTTACATGCATACTCTGCTGTCTTTCAGTCAGTTTTAAGTAACATTTCATGTTGTTCAATGACCACATAAAGCACAAACCATGCAAATGCCACAGAACAGACTTCAAAGTGCTTTTTACTGCTGCTTCTTTTTAGAATGGCTAAATTGCAGTCTTTTGTGGAGCTTGAATTATACTTCTATGATTCTTCTCCCATCCCCCTTCACACCTAACTTCCCTAGCTGTCAAAGTGGTAAGGGTAGTTTGAGCTGTTACCTGCTGTTATTCACATCTCACAGCAGGAGATTTGACTCGTGTACTGTTTCCTTGTTCTAGCCTTTACTTTCTGTATAGGTAGGGGAAGGATCAGGGAGCTGTGACATCACAGCATGGGTGGGTTTTAGGACAGTCATGGTGATATCATTTTGCGGAGGGAATTGGCCAGAAAACTACCTGCATTCATTGGCCTTGATGAGATGACATCAATGAATTGGTGACTGCAGCAAGCTTTTCCAGGATGGGTACAGCAAGGTACTGTTCTAGTGGAGAGAAACAGTTAATTTAAAATAATTTTAAATGTGTAGTGTTGTTTATTCATAGCAGGGAATGTAAATAGGGAGAAAAAGGACAGAGGAGTTGAGCATTTAATAATAGAATCCCATTGTTGTCCTTTAAATGCTAGTAATGGAACAGTTGAATGAGCAAAAAGAGGGTGGGGGCTGAACTGTGCCTGCCTCTGTTGCAGCCAGCGCACAAAGAAATATTGCGAGAGAAAAACAGCAGATTGGAAAACAGTTTATTGTTGCAGTTTAAGAAAGCATGGCAATTTAGTAAGCATGAAATATTAATATCAAGCAAATTATGTTGGCTCCGTGGGACAGGATGATGGAGGAACTCACTGTGACCCAAGCAATCAGGGTTTAATTAGTGGCCTTGGCCCTGGGATATCAAAGAAGTAAGGGGGGAGGAATGAAGTGGCATGGTGTGGGGAAGGTTATGTACACTCTGGGACACACAAGGTGTTGTGATTCCGTGGTGCAAATCAGGGAGTTCACCACTTGTGCTTTGGGGGGCAGGATTATGTAGGGAACACCTCTTGCAGAAGTGAAAGGAATGTTCTTTGTGTTCAGCCTATTGCATATCCCCTCCCCAGCACTTTGCCAGGTGTGTGGGTATTAGAGCTTAAGCAAACATTTCAAACTACCTCTAATGGCTGTCTGAACAATGTCCCCTACTAGAAGATCCTTTCTCCAGTGATGGGGAATGAGACTTGAAAGGGACTGATAATGACAGACAATGGAGACAAAAAGAAGAAAAAAGAAACATCAGGCAAATTAAGTGATTTGTTGTTGTCTTTTGGCTTTTCCCGGTTAGGGGTCGCCACAGTGGAACTCTGGTCCGCTAATGATTGGCAGTAGATTTTCACGAACGCCGAGGTGCCAGCTCGACGTTCATCCTTCAACAAAGGCACGCCCATTTACGCATATCTTTCGAACGCCCACCCAACCGCGGGGAGAACATGCAGACTCCACACAGAAGGCACTCCCCGCACTCGAGCTGAGAATCGAACGGGAGAACCTCTTGCTCTGAGGCAACAACGCTACCGCTGCACCACCGTGGAAGTCAGGCAAATTAAGTTATTTAAAATGTGATAATTAATAACTGAATATGGCTTATTACAGCAAAAAGGTATTACATTTATAAGTCATCCAATACTGATTAGAAGTTAAGAAGGTAAATATTAATTTGGTGTGCTGCTAGAGGAAATAATCTGTTTCCCTTAATTTTTCTTTGTGGTTTTATTTTTATTGTTTCCAGATTTAGTTCAAGATGCCTTGATAGGTTAAACACTGCTCTAGAATCCATGAAGTATAGTAGCTTAATTATAATTTAGAGATGGTGTGTTTTGGTGCCTCTGGTTGTTGTGGAGCAAGTAAAGTAGCAGTCCTTGAACTATCTTATGCAGATGACCTGTAGGGACCCCAGAGATTGAGAGAAAATTGAAGAGTAAAATCTACAGTTAAGAGGGATTATCACTAGCCTAAAATTCAATGCCTCACTCCAGAATTACTTTAAAATCTTGCAGTCAATTGTGAAACAGCTCAGAATTAATAAATCAGTAAGCTGAACAGGTAATTTAATTTTTTTGATAAGCAAAGGAAAATCGATCAGTTTTACTTTTTCTGTTTTTGCCTGAGTATGCAATCCTGGAACTAGTAAAACAAAGAATTATAAATTCTATCTTTAAATAAAATGTATTATAAGGCAAATCCCCCCCCCCCCAAATAAATCTGAATGAAAAGAATCATAATTTAGCAGTAATACTCCTATGTTTTAAAATTGTAGTTGCATAATATAAGGTAGCTTTTAATAAAGAAAAAGCACCTATTTTGTAAGTAGTCATAAGTATGTAATGCCACTTAATGCCATGTTTCATAGCCTCTTTTGCAAGAACATTTTATCAAATTCAAGGTGCAAGTTTTGTGACTACTGATGTCTTCTCAGTAATAGAAAGGGGAGAAGATCATAGCATGTAATAAAGCATAAAGAAACCAGTGTACAGAACTATTGCCAAGATGTCATGAGGCCCAGTACGGTATATATTCGTACATTTATATTGTGACTAGATGTATGCTATTCTAAGAATTATTAGAATAGAAATTCCAAAGTTGCAACCTTCAGGCCTTTAGTGGCCCTCAGCCTAGCCTAATGCTGAGTAAGGTAGTCTTCTACACAACATTTCTAGCTTTGCTGGCTATCCTTTTTGTTTTGGGGATTGTGGCCATCAGATAAGTGTGCTAGTCCTGATGCAGACATTTGAACCCTCCGATTTAGAGGAATACTGATTAAGGGTCATTAATACAAATGAAATTCCCCATTTTCTTGTAGAAATTGCGTAATTTTTCCTGACAACACTGATTCAGTTTTACTTTTTGTGTGTGTTTGTATGTAGGCAATATTTAAACAAACTTTAGAAATAACTGAATAAAGCAAATGGATATTTTTTGTGCAGTAAGTATAAAACAAAATTACAAAAGAATGTTTTTTCTGGTCTAAAAGATTACATTTTGTGATACTGTGTGCTTTTTTTCAGTACTCAATCCAAGTTTAAGGATCATTTTCTTAAAAAAAATGGAACATCAGTGCTGTTGATTTTTATCTTAGTATGTATATTATTCCTCCTTAAAAGGTTTATAGACAAGTAAGATGATATGTATTATGGATAAGGAAGCAAGCAATTGGACTTTGTATTTGCTCCTTTTTTTTATCAAAGACGTACTGGTCAAAAATTCATTTTGATGTGTTTGCGTAGTCTTCTGTGGTAGGCCAAAGAAGTGTCCGACAACAGGGTATTATTGGAAAATCCCATGTTGACATTTACCAGAAGGATAAGAATTTCAAGTCATTGTTTCACAGTTTGTGCTGTTTAAGAAATTAAATCTGTTGATATTTCTTGATTTTCAAATACATTTTTCTTTCTGTCAATTTTATATCCAAAATACTGTTAACAGCATATAATGGCTTCTTATTTGTACAGATGAGATTGACAGTTCCTCAATGTCCGATGATGACCGGAAAGAGATAGTTAACATCCAAACATGGGTCAATAAACCAGACACTAAATACCATTTTCCATGCAATGAAGTCAAGGAAACTGGTCACATGTTTCCCAGGTTAGTGCTTGCTGATGATTTACAGCAATTTGTCCGTAGCATAGTAAAACTAGTTGAATGTTGTCATGCACAAGTAGATCAGTTATGTAAGTTAGTTTTATTAAGAAGGAATTTGGGGAAACAGTAGAGCAGATGGATGTGAAAATAAGTGGTAACCTATGTCACTATCAACATTTTTATTGAAGATTTCTTTTTCTTTTTTTTACACATGAACAGTAATGCTGCTTCACATCAACCTGATGGAGGTATATAAGATTACACTCACTGATACAGATAGTTTTAAACATTACAAATGATTCTGACTTATAGCCCAGTACAGCAATCCTTGTAGTCTACTTTATTTGGTCCATACTGCCCTTCCCACTTTCATAATACAGTCTGTAATCCCCCTTTTAAAATAATTGGAATTATCTAAAAAAGTGACACTTTTTATTTTTTTTCTCCTGCCATTGCCCATGTTGATGCCCATTTGTTTCCCATTAGAGAGCAAAAGCAGTGAACCACTGAGTCCTAGTCATCACCCTCTGCAGGCTGAGGACATTTGTGTTATGACCAGTCTGCTTCCCATTTGCCCTACAAAAAGCATCTCAGTAGTAACCAAGCCCACATTTCCATACAAAACAATTTCCTTTTTCCAGAGCCCTACTTACCTTCATTTCTTTTCAGTTAACTGCAGTTGTGTCCTTTTAAGTCCTGATGCTGCAGGGCTGAGTAATTCCCCTACTTCTCCAAGGAGGGGGAGGCTAGTTATTACTACTATTTCTTCCATCCCTCTGGCTTGCCCTCTCACATCTGGGTGTTCAACATTAGAAGTGGCTACTTAACTGGGTTTTATTTGGCTGGCTGAAAGTGCTCTTCTTTACTGGAATAGCAGTAGTGTCTTTTGAAACCCTAGTTTAATGCTATGTGAAATAAACAGCCAGCCTTATTTCATCCCATCATTGACTTTTGTCAAACATTTATCTTGAGACAAACTGCCATTAGTCTTTTACTTTGCAGCAACAGTATGAATAGTACCCCAGTAAGCTCTTGCTCAATCATTCTTTACCACTCATGACATGCTTGATACTTGCTTCTTTACCACTCATGACATGCTTGATACTTGCTGTGTTAGAGAAATGCCATTGGAATATTCATTTTTCAGATTTCAAGAGCATGCAACAAGCATTAAAGGCTGATTGTGTAGTGCTTATGGAATGGCTGATAACCATCACTTGTTTTCAGTCTTCCCTGAAAGCATCTTGTGGGCATTTATAAGGAGCTGTTCTTCAATAGTTATGTTCCATGTGACACAATGTAATAAGTAACCCCCAAACCCCTCTTTTTACACTTTACATGAGTTTTTCCTTTTTTTCCACCCGTTTGCAGGTTCAGCATTTTCCTTTTTAAGGTCTAAAACTCTGGAAAGTCTATAATGGAGTTATCTTATTGAATTGTTGCCCTTTGAATAAACCAGTATCCATACTTTTATTTTATAAACTTCTTCTGTCATTGGATTAAATGTCAAATAGCATCAAATCTAACCTCATTTCAGTCTGAAATATTATACAATTTTACCCATCTGTGCCATGCTAAGTAAGTGCAGCATGTACTTCTACATTTTTTTCATGTTAGAAATTAAATGAAATACTTGCAGATGCTGATCTGAGGTTTATATGTATTTATGGTATTGACCCTGTTTTTGTCCCCCATTTGGCACCAGATTAAAACTCCCAAATTGATTCTATTGTAGATTATTCCTGTTTTTAGCATCCAGGAAACTGTTTAAACTTCTGTGCTGTTTCTTATGGCTTGTATGTTGAACAGCATAATTGTGTTACCACTTTCAGTATGTTAGACTAATTTTTTGATTCCTGACATGTTGATTCTGAATTGTGTTCTATCATGTATTTCCCAAAATTTAGAGTGGCATACTTGTTTATCATTTACCCAGGGCTAAGTTTACTACAATATGTTTTTACTGGTTTTAAAACTGCAGCCCAAACAACTGTTGCACTCTGTGTTGCTTTGTACTGTATTATTCTGCATACTACTTATATAATGCAGAAACTTTTCTCCCAGGGCCTGCCCTGTAAATGACCACATTTTAAGTGAGAACTTCTCAGTCAACCTACATTACATAAATAAATATTAGTCAAAAGAAACTGATAAAATATGTTTTTTTTTTCTGTCAGATAACAAAGCCACTTCTGTTTCGAAATTCTTTGGTTGGCATTTTGTAAATAAGCACATCTATTTGAGTTGGCTAACCTCTGTTAGTCAATTACATAGCACTCTTTGCTGGAGATGCCGTCTGGGATTACGCTTTAGTTATTTCTACTCCCTCTCCAACACTTAGATTTTGTCTTAAGTTAGCCGCTGTATAAGTTACGACCTAGCAGAATACTATTCATGCAAGTGTTATTTCTTGTCATACACTGGTGTACGGGTCCATATTATAACAATGAAACACATCTCTTCAAACACCTAAATATCGACACCTAATGAGCGAAATCCAAAATGCAGGAACGGCCACTTCCACAAATTTTTCACAGGGACCAACAGGAAAACAAACTTTCAAACCCTAAGCAAATGGATATACCAACTCTGAGATCGCTCTACTTTGGAGAAAAGGGCAAATTCTCGATAATGGGCAAGCCAATTTTTTCCCTGTGAAAAAATTTGCGGAAGTGGTCATTCATGCTTTTTGGATTTCACTTATTAGGTGTCGATCTTTAGATGTTCGAAGAGATGGTGTTTATAGGTTCATAGGTTCATACTAGGCTATCTGCCCTAGGGCATTTATAAGCCTAGCCAGAGTGTGTGTGGCTTTCGTCACCCCTTGGAATGAGAATACTATGCCCATTTAGGGTTTAGTTTACTGTGCCTCAGTCTAGTAGTGAAGCAGAGATGACCCCCGGGGTGAACCTACGATCTCCCATCCACTCGTCAAGATTTGTCTTGAAGAGAGTCAGTGAGGGGCTCTGCCTAACATGGACTGGGATTCTGTTCGAGTGTAGGGAGCCTCTGGGTTATGAATCTGTCCCTCCAGCACGTCCTATTTATTTCTGTGTTGAGGTTCAAATCTCTCGCTCTTGTGGCTCTGGTGGATTTGGATTTTCTGAGGTGGAGCATGTCCATTAATTCCGGATTGGACATGGCCTTGTACGTCAGGCATAGATCACCTCTGAGTAGTCGGTATGCGACTGAATAGAGCTGGAGTTTCTTCAGCCAGGCAGCATATGTTTGAGACCCTTGATCCTCTTGGTGAGGTACTTTTGGGGTCTTTCTAACTGCTTCAGGTGACGGGTAAGGTACATCCCAAATGAGGCATTGTACTCAATTATGGGCCTGATAAGGGAAGAGTATAGGGGCACAATGACCTCTCTTGATCTAGATGTGAATCCTTTCATGATAAGGTGGGCAACATAGAAGGTCTTTCTAACCACTTTCGCAATGTGAGTGTCGAATGAGAGGTTACTGTCAACTTGGGTCCCTAGGTCCCTGATTACTTCTTCCGTACTTAATGGATTACCACCTATGTGGTAATTTGTGGGTACTTTGTTTTTCCCAAAGGGTATGACTATACATTTTTTGGCGTTCAGTTTAAGGCCATGGCTCTGGCACCAGTTATCCATTTCTATGAGGCCTTTCTGAAGGATGCTTGTGTCCGCTGGAGTATCGATTATGGCACCCAGTTTGCAGTCATCTGCGAACTTTGTCAGCCACAATCCTCCTATGTTTGCTTGCACCTCAGAAAAATAAATGCCAAACAAGAGGGGTCCCAGGACCGAGCCCTGTGGGACACCGCTTGTGACTAGCTTAGCGTCTGACATGGCTCCAGCAATTCTGACCTTGTGGGTTCTGTCCTTGAGCCAGTTTGCAACCCATCTTATGACATATGGGTTTACATTTAAGCTGGTGAGCTTGTCTATGATGCCCGAGTGGGGTATTGTGTTGAAGGCTTTTGCAAGGTCGAGGTAGGCTGTGTGAACTGCCTTACCCTCATCAATGGCCTTAGTGACTGTTTCAAAAAAGTCGACCAGGTTCAAAAGGCAGGATCTGCCCTTGACAAAGCCGAATTGGGTAGGATCCAGTATCTGTAGGTCCCCAATGTCTTTGTTTATGAGTTCCATAATGATCTTCTCCATAGCTTTGCAGACCAGGCTCGTCAAGCTTATGTGGCGGTAATTACCAGGGTCCGTAGAAGCACCTCCTTTGTGGAGTGGGACCACTGTTGCTGTACACCATTCTTTGGGTACATATCCTGTAGTAAGGCTAAGATTAAACAGCAGCCTTATGTGCGGGTTTAGTTCCTCTTGGAGTTAATGTAGCATGCAACCAGGGACACCGTCTGGTCCCATTGATGCTGTGTTTTTAGCTTTGGAGAGGGCGGCTCTCACCTGGGCATCTGAGATGTCAGGGAGGCTACACTCTACTGGGATAGATATTTCTCCTTTTTGGAGGGGGGGGGATTTGCACTGAACCTGTCTGCCAGTATGTTGGCAATCTCTGTGGGTTCAGTGTATTTTTTGTCATTTTGGACTAATTCAGAGCATATCTGGGAGTTTCCACCCAGGTTTCTAACATAACTAAAGAAGGCCTTGTGATTGTTTTTAGTGTCTTTTGCGATTTTTCTCTCAAAGTTGGCCTTGGATGATTTTATGAGTGATCGTAGTTTTTTGCTAGTACTGATCAGAGATGCCTTCCCTTTTTGGGATTTTGCTGTCATGTAGTAGCTTCCTCCTCCTGTTGTAAAGCTTGTTTATGGCTGGGGTCCACCAGGCAGGATGCCTGCCTTTGGGGGAATGGGTCTTGGTTTTATTTGGGATTGCATGATCCATGCATTCTTGAAGGTGTCTGTAGAAAGCGTTTATAAAGGATTCAGCGGTGTGGGCTGTGGTTTCCACTGGCCCAGGGGCCTTGAAGGATACCACTTCAGTCTTAAGAAGTGTGAAGTCAGCTTTTGAGAAAGTCTTCACTGTGGTCTTTTGTGCTGGGGGTAGGGGTGGGATGTGGATTTCCAGTGAGATTAATTTATGGTCTGATCTCACCAATGAGGGGTATACTTCCGGTGTGGAGCATTGTGTCCCCATGTTTGTGATGATCAGGTCTAGTATATTATCTCCTCTTGTGGGAGTGGTGACTAGTTGTTCCATCGCATTTGAGTTTATGAATTCTAGGAACCTTTGGGCTAGGGTGTTGGGGCTTGAGTAATGCTCCTAGTCTATGTTTGGGTAGTTGAAGTCTCCCAATATGATAGTATTTGGAGAGACATTCATACTCTCCAGTGTCTTCAGGAAGGCTGAGTGGGGTTCCTGAGTTTGAGAGGGTGGTCTGTAGCATGCTACAAACTGTAGGGCAGTTTTGCCTATGGTTAGTTGCACATGGATGGACTCTGCTTCGTGCATTGCCACTAACCTGGAGGTGTGGGTATCTTTGATGAATATGGATACTCCCCCTCCTTTTGTGGTTCAGTCCAAGTTTTGGGGCCGAAAAGCATGATATGAGGTATAGCCTGGTAGTGCTGGGGTGCTCTCAGGAGCCTTGAACCAGGTTTCAGTTACTGCACAGACATCGATGTTCTCCATACTGAGGAGGGCTTCGAGAGCGTGCATTTTGAGGTTTAGACTTCTGGCGTTGAGCAGCATTACCCTTAGTTTTTTTCCACTTGTCTTTTCTAGGGAGATGGGTTTGTCTTTTGAGCCTTGCCTAAAAAAGGCACTATGGGGGTGGCAAGAGCCTTGGCCAATATCCGGAAGCCCAGGGGTGACAGGTGCAAGCTGTCCCTTGTGAAGCAGCGTGGCTTGTCAAGCATGTCATCCCAAGCAGACAGACATTGGATCCCCTTTGAATGACACCAGTAATTGAGCCAATTGTTAAAGCTGATCATTTTGTCTTTGTACTGTGGTATCATTCTTGGTGAGGGTAAGATGCTGCTCAGGGTCAGGGTCATACCGGCCTGGGCTACATAATCAGAGAGCTCCTCTATGTCTCTTTTCATGTAGTCCAGGGAGGTACGTCTCAGGTCATTCACACTGGCATGGACAATGAGTGAGTCATATTTGTACTTGCTTTGGAGTGACCTGAGTGCCTGTGTTATGTGGCGGATTCTAGCGCCCGACAGGCAGCTTACTGCAACCTTTTCCTTGTTCAGTCTGGTGAGCGGGACGTCAGTGTGTCTGACTATGGAGTCACCTATTACAAGTGTATCAGGCATGTTGTTTGGCCTTAAGGGCTGTAACTGTTTGGCACACTGACTTTGTGAACTATGTGTTGCATGTGCTATGTTTTGAGGTAGTGGTTGCTTGGATGTCTGCTTTGGAGGCCTCTGTTGTTTTGGTAGATTTTTAATTAGAGCCTCCGAGTATGTTTTTGTGTGTTTGTGTTTGGTTTGCAGTTGTGATAGGTCTATGTGAGACTGGGTTTGTGGTGTGTGTGGTTACCTTCTCTTCCTCACTGGTTTTGCTTGTACTGAGTTGAGAGAGCTCAGCCTCCAGTTTGGCTGTATAGTCGCATCTCTCACATATATTTGTATTTGTTGGGAGGAGGAGAGGGTTGTCTGTGTGCATGAGGCAGTTGTAACATTGCCTCAAGATTCCCAGATTCACCAGCTGAACTGGAGAGGACGCCAGTAATTGACCCTTCGACATACTAGAATAGTGTAAGGGATTGCTGTGTAACTGAGTCAGAAGGGACCTATAGGGAAATAGGAATTCAAGGGGATTGTAGGTGAATGTAGTTCTTTCTTTTTTGTTTGAGTGCTTTACCTGTGTAAAAATGCTTTAGGAGCAAGTGCTGGGCTTTTTAGATAGAGAATAGACTGTTTAGATTGAAAGTAGAGCAGTTCTAAGGGAGAAACTGAAGAGGAGACTTAGCGGAGCCAGAAATAGTTTAAACTAGATTAACCGGCGCTGCCCGATGCTGTGCTATGAGCAACTTCGCGCAAAAGCGCGCTAAAGCGGATTTTTAAGCAGGGAACTTTCGCTAAAGCGGATTTTTAAGCAGGGAACTTCAAAGAGCTAGAAATGGCCCAAAACGGCCAATTATTACAAGATTCTTGAGCTGAGGTCACTCCTTCAGGGACAGATGGGCTGCTCAAGGCTTCCCACTCCCACTGGTGAGCAAAGAAACTTCCTTCTATCCAAGTAAGGTAATGGGCAACACAGGAACTATCCCAAAGTCCAGAATACAGCAAAGCCTGTATAGGGGACTATTCTAGTCAAGGAAAGGCGGGAAACAAGGATATATATATATTTTTTCAAGAAAGCAACAGAAAAATGCAGAAAAACAACAGTATATTAAATGTACAGGCTAGCGCAGTTGAGTGGGCAGCCTCAACAGTTAAATTAAACAAACAAACTTTAACTTAAGTGCAGGTAATAAAAAATGCTAAATACAGTTTAAATTAGCAGTTTAACTTCATTTTCAGCAAGAAAGAAAGGTCGCACAGGTAGAAACAGCAAAAACAATACTTATATCTTGAAAGTAGTCGCTTTTTTCGATTCTCTGCTGCTAGCACCACTCTGCAGGGCCACGAGGAGCTGTTGCTGAGTAGTATATAGACCCATGGTGCGCACAGTTCTGGACCATGTTAGAAAAGCATTTTTATTACTCCTTATGTTACTGTCACAAAAGAGTGCTTAGATGATAATCATCTAGATTCCCAGTACAATTTGATTTGCATACTATCCTAAGGTTTGCTATGAAATGTAACCATTTACAATTCAGTTAATTTAACCATGATGTCCCTTCAGTAAAAACATTCCATGGTTAAATCTCTTTTGACATGGACATTCATTCTGGAGTCTTGGACATTCATTACCCAAGGTGTTCAGTTACTGCTCAGACTTAAAATTGAGGACAGCTGCTATTTAAAGTTACCTCATCTTATTTTGAGTTTGTCTACTGGTTTCTTAGTACCTGGCATGGCCTGCACACTACCATTGTAATACCACTTTAATTCTTTGTAAAACAACCACATTCTTATAGGACTTAAATTCTTTGTATACAAAGTCCTTTTTTCACTTTTCTCTTTTCCTTCATTGGAGTGTCTAAGTTACTGATTAGGCTTTAAGTTGAGTCATTCCACAACCATGTCAATATGTATGTTATTAAACGAGGAACAGTTGTTATAATCCCATCTCCAGTTAATTCAATTTTCAAACTAGCGTTGCCCACTGAGTTGGACAACAACTGGCCATTCTGTGTGTGTTTATCACTCTGCACCCATTGAGCAAAACCCGGAACGCTGGCTGGCTGTACTAATAAAGCGTCTTGACATCACAGCTCATCAGTGTCCCTTACTATCTCTTCTATAGGATTTTTTTCTGTTACTCTGCTGACAGACACACACACGCACATGCACACATACTTAGAGAAGCTAACTACTCTTTTCTGAGTAGCTGTACTGTTTCATCATTATTTTTGTGAGCATAAAATCACATTCAGTATAACACTTTTCAGTGAGTGTAGCATGCTGTTTAGCACCCATGACTAGGGTAAGATTTGTTCTTGTATATGTTTTATGTTTTCTAAAATACAAGTAATCTTTGTGGTATCCCCGAAGTCTCAAACAACCCACTAAACAAGTATAGTGAGTCCAAAAACAAAACAGTGTAAGAAATTTCTGTGTGTGGAAGATTTTCAATCCGTATATATCTAGTTAATCACTGTATATTAATCAGATCAGGTAATGGTAGTAGAAGTAGCAAACTTAAACTCATTCTAAGTCAAAAAATATGTATATAAAAAAATTGAAATAATATACAGAATTACTAAGTATTCAAAAGTAATCCAAGCAGGGTAGGCAGTCTGTTTCAAGTCGAAAATCCTTTATTAAGTACACAGACAAACGATTCAAGTAAAGCAAAAATAACAGAGTAATAGTTTCCTCACAAGTTTTTTAACTATATATATATACTTTTTATCAGGCAAAGGAGTGGCTTATTGTGCTGTAAAACAAAGTGTTATTAGTATACATGTTAAATTCACATCCCTTCCCCCATCAATGTGATATTTGAGCTGGTCCTGCCCTACTTGGTAGCTGTCATAATAATATAACCCTTATGTACTTTAAATAAAATTAATGATGGTGGTACCTCTTATTTAACCAGATTATTAAGTCTGAGATTTTATCCAAGACAGTATACTACATGGCTGGAAATATATAAACCTTAGACTTTACGGCAATCTAAAAATATATATAAATATATACACATACACTTTGCATGCAAAAAATCCATTGTAAAAATCATATTCTGTTTCCAAAACCTATTGTTAACAGAGATCGCTTTTGTCCTTGTAGACTTCTTCAGGTCTGTGTACAAGAACCCTAAAAACTATCTACAGAAATATTATTGTATAATTAGTTAGTATTGTTGTTATTCATCATTTTGAATAAAGTGGAAAAAAGAACAAGAAAAAGAAAAAAATGTATGATGTTGGAAAACAAAATATACACTTAAATTAAAACTGATTTAACATGGTATTTAAAACCAACTGGAAGAATAAAATAAAATTAGTCATGTAAACATTGTGGCAATTGTCTAAGTTCCAGAACACTTTTAAGTGAACAGTAGTAGTTTTGTCCAGGCTTCCTAAAAGAGTTCAGGTTTAATTGCCACATGAGTTGACGTTTCTCCAGCATATTCGGGATGTTTACTTCAAGATCACCCATGTCTTTGCAATCCAGTATCTGGAACTTAAAACCTGTGTGTCTTTTATGAAGAGCAAAGTGTTTAGCTAGTGCATTATTTTTATACCCAGAGTGGATTTCTGTCAGATGACAAGAAATCCTATGCTTAAGTTTATTTACAGTATTGCCCACATAAAATGCATCACATTAATTGCACTGTGCCCTGAAAATTACTTTTGTAGTGTTACAGTCACCCCCCTGCACTGGTCTTAATGATTTTCTTTAAATAAGGGCATTAAAAACTATCACCTTGCTGTGTAAATGTACAAAATGTACAATTAGCTTCACGTCTTTTAGTGTTTCTGTCATATAGTGTAGGTTTAAATTCAACAAAACGTATTGTGTTCATGGCCTTCCTGTAAACAAAGGATGGGGCTTCACCTAAGATGTTAATCAGAAAAGGGTTTCCTGTGACAATGTTTCAGTTTTCTTCAGTAACATTTTTGATACTCTGATAATCCAAAGTGTATGCCAAGATGCAGCTATTTTTGCATTTGTTGTTCACTGTGGAATTTTTTAACATTTTCCTACTGGGTAGGTTGCATGAAAGTGCTTCAGTCCTTTTCAGTTCTGTAATGGGTTCCAGGATGCTTTTTAACGTCTGACTTTTATAGCCTCTCACTAGAAAATCATTCTCTTAAGTTGTTTAGGTTTCTCAAAAATAGGTCCATCTCTCTGGTAATTCTAGCTAATCTCTAGCCCTGGGACTTCACATTATACTTGTTTTTTGCAGGATGCAGACTTTTACTGTAGAATAATAAGTTAACCTTTGTTGGATTTCTGAATAATCAGTGGTGATTTTGTTATTGTTGGTGCCCTTGGAAGTCTGCATAGCTAAGAAAGTGGTTGAAGTATAGCTATAGGAAGAGGTAAACTTCAGGAAAGATGGTTGTTTGATTGAGGTAAGTGATAAAGTCTCCAAGCTGCAAGGTGTCACCTTCCACACAGTAAAGATGTCATCAGTATAAAGTAAATACCATGTGATATGCTGCATGTAGTCTGTGTTTTTTAACACAAAGTCTTCCTCCCATTTGCCCAGGGCTATGTTAGCTATGCTGGGAGGCATGATAGCCCCCATTGCTATACCAGTTTTTTGTTTGTATTGTTTGCCATTGAAAGTAAAGAAATTAAAGTCCAGTACAAGATTAATGAGCTTGCTTAACTTTTGCAGTCTGTGTACCTTAATTATGTTTCTTAAAAGATTCCATAGCTGCTGTTATACAGTAATTGTGAGGGAGCACAGTGTACAAGGATTCCACATTGATAGTTAATAAAATTCTGTCAGCTTCCACTGTAATGTTTTTTATTTTCCTACAAAAATCCATTGAATGTCTTATGTATGACTTATTCTTTTCTGCTAAAGGTTTCAGCAAGTAATCAAGGTAAATGGCTGTAGCTTCAGTAAGGGAACCTCCACTTGCTACCACTGGTTTATAAGTTGGGTCTTCTCTGTTCTTGTGTGGCTTTGGTATTTCAAAAAAGTAAGGTAAATGTGGGCATGGGCTCCATAAATAATTATAAAGATTTTCAGTAATAAGTTTTTCTTCCCATAATGTGGTGAGATTAGTATTCCATAAATCATATGCTGTTTTTATGTCATCCATGGTAAATAACTCATAACTATAACATAGTAACTCATAAAATCTAGCAAGACAAGGGACTCCAAAACAGCCAGTTTCAATAAAAAAAACTTTTATTGTCAATCCAGCAAGACAATAAAAGTTTTGTATTGAAACTGGCCATTTTGGAGTCCCTCTTTCTTACTAGATTAATTTTTTTGTTTTCTTTACTGAGACTTCTTTACCAGAAAGGGTTGGTATTTGTGTTTGTTCAGCTCATAAAATCTGTTATCCTACAGCATAGTTTTCTTCGTGTTTCACTGTTGCAGTCATTACATTTGGGTTATCCTGCTGGCAGGTTGCCCTCAGTCAGCCTGAATTCCAAAGTCTTGGGTCCTGCGTCGGTTGCTGTCGCCTCTTCCCTGACGTCAGGTCGTCAGGGGTATAAAAGATGCAGCCAACCCCATTTTATTTAGTCTTTCTTGCCGCGCGGTGCCCAAAGCAGAAGCAGTTCGCAAGTGCCGGTCAGCCGACTCCTGAGATTTTCATGTTCGAGTTTCAGATCCGAAGTCTTCTTTAAAAGCTAAGTACCCCGTTGGGGAAACTGTTTTCTTGCTCCAGACCGTTGTCAGAAAAGTTAATAATTGTATATCTTGTGGGAAGCAAATACCTCATAAGGACTTTCATTCTTACTGTATTCCTTGCCTAGGCCCTGATCACGACATTGCTAGTTGTCGGTTTTGTGATAGATTTAACCAACGCACTATTAAGCGTCAGTACGAATTTGCATTAAGCTATTTTGGGTGAAGATTTAATTATACAATGTCATCGGATAGCCATCTGACTACCGGAGTTCACAAAAACGCAAAGAAAAAGAAAAGGACAGGCAGCCGAGGTCCAAAACCGACGACGAAGCTTCTCCTAAGCAAGTCGCCGGTTCTCAGTGAGGTGCTTTCCAGCCCCTGACACCCGCTACTTTAGTCGCAAGCCACTACCGACTCCCACGTGGAGTCAGCCAGGCCACAGGAAACTCAAGGTATTGGAGCCTCGGAGACTTTTCCCTCAGATGGGTCCGGAGCCGCTGAGCAGCCATCGGCTTCTGAGGGTGTTTTTAGGCCAACACAATTATATGTAAAAATGACTTCAGCTTCAAAGGCAAAGACTAAAGCACCTTTAAAGACAAAGAAACAAGTACAAGCCCCGTGGACAGGCCTCCTTGCCTAAAAAACAGATGCTCAAAATGGCCGAAGACCTAATTACTTTGATCAGGGGTTCCCATCCCCCTCCTGATAAGAGGCTTAGGCAAGAGACAGAATGTGAATCTTCAGATCAGGTTTCCATTTCATCTGATTCTTCTTCTGATCAGGAATACTCTGTTCCTCCCTATGAGGATTCTGAGGCTGAAGAATCTATCCCTTTAGCCTCTCCTCCTGAGGATTATTCTTTTGGGGAAACTCTGCATACCATGAGGGAGCATTTTCACTGGGAGAGCCAAGATTATTCAGAATCTAAGAAAAGGCTCAGAGACTTCCTTTTACTGCCCAGCACAGGCCCCTTGCTATTCCTCCTGTGTTAGACATTGTAGATGATGTTTTTTCAGAGTCCAATCTGACTCCTGACTCCTTGCCTCCAGCTCCTGTTAAGCCAGACAAGATACTACAGGGTTCCTGATTCACATAAATTTATTTTTAAAAACCCTGCTGCTGACCCAGAAACTATCTCTCAGGGTCCCAAAGGGGTCAAGGCTTCCACTGCAAAAAACCCTAACCCCTCTGACAGGGATTCTAGGGCACTGGACAGATGGGGAAAAAAGATTTATACTTCTGCTACCTTGGCTATAAGGGCTTTAAATTGACAGTTTCATATGCTTAAATATCAGCAATATATTATGTCACTGCTTAAACAGAAAATGTTGATAAATTCTGAATGTGCAGAAAACAAAGAAATGCAGGATTTATTGCATGCAGCTGAACAGGTTGGAAAGCATACTTTGCAATGTGGTTTTGATTCTCTGGAGGCCTCCTGCAGGGTCGCTGTTACGGGTTCTGTCATCAGGAGGCATGCTTGGTTAAAGGAACAGAATCTGCTTGATCATGTTAAAGCAAAATTATTAGATGCTCCATTACAGCATGATACCTTGTTTGGTGTTAAAGCAGAGGAGGTATTGAAGGAAATGGAGGACAAAGCAAAATCTACGCAAACAGTCAAGGATTTCTTACAGGTACAGCCTCCAAGATTTAGCAGACACTGGCCTACAAAGAATTGGTCCTTTCCAATGTCAGACAGGCCACAAAGGGGCAGATACAGACGCCCTATGGGCAGGTCCCAGCCCCAAGGCACATACAGGTCTAAACAATGGGGTGCTTCTACCTCCAAAAGTGGAGAAGACGAATCACAGCCATACAGGAAACAGTCCCAATGACTTCCCCCTGCCTGCGGCAAGCACTTATCTTCTGGCAGCACCTTTAGGGGGAAAACTAGCAATTTTTCATCAAAATTGGCACATAATAACCCAGGACAAATGGGTCTTGAACATAGTGTCACAAGGCTGGACGTTTCGCTTTCATACCCTGCCCAAGGGCACATGGGTTGCCAGACCTGCCAAAAAATCAATGGGCAGAAGCACAAAAGCAAATTTCATCCCTCATGTACATGAAGGCCATTCAGCAAGTACCAGAGCAAGAGCAGGGACAAGGATTTTACTCAAGACTGTTCTTGGTGCCCAGAAAGGACAAAGCCTGGAGACCAATACTGGACCTATATATTCTAAACACATATCTGGATATTCCAAAATTCAAAATGTTGACTCTGCAGCTGCTTCTACCCATGCTGGGCAAGAAGACTTGGCTTGTGACTTTAGACCTAAAAGAGGCATACCTGCATGTCCCAATCAGACAGTCATGCAGAAGATACCTCAGATTCATAGCTGGCTCAATGCACTACCAGTTCTCTGCACTGCCCTTTGGATTATCTACTGCGCCCAGGGTCTTCACAAAATGCCTGGCTCCAGTAATTGCATTTTGCAGACAAAGAGGAATACAAATATATCCTTACTTGGACGACTGCCTCATTGAAGCAGAGAACAAGGACATTCTACTACAGCATCAGGCGTTTGTAAAAAGATTACTAGCATGCCTAGGGTACACGGTAAATGAAAAGAAATCAAAACTTGTACCCTCTCAAGAGATAATATTCCTGGGTGCAAGCTTAAATACAACTGCCCAGATGGCTCATCTCATGCCAGACAAACAAAGGCAACTGACTACTTATTTCAAACTGTTGGCAACAAAGGCCCAGTTATCTGCAAGAAAAATTCTGCAGGCTTTGGGCTTCATGGCATCCTGCATTCTGCTAATTCCATATGCAAGACTGCATATGAGGAAACTTCAATGGTATCTAAAAAGTGTTTGGACTCAACATTGTCACACCCTGGAAACAATAATTACCCTCATTCCCTGCCTGCAACAGGAGTTTCGATGGTGGGCAAAGGCTTGTCACCACAACAAGGGACAGCCATTCACTTTACCCACAGCCAGGCAAACATTAACAACAGATGCATCAGATTATGCCTGGGGGGCCCACATGGCAGGAAGATGTATTCAGGGCACATGGTCCGCAAGCCAAATGCATCTACATATAAATCAAAAAGAGATGCTAGCTGTTCAGAATGCCCTGACAGTCTTCAAGGACCAACTTCATCCGGGACAACTACTGATAAAAATGGACAATATCACAGTCATGTGGTACATAAACAAGCAGGGAGGCACTCATTCCTATCCCCTTTGCAGACTAGCCATGACTTTGGGACACAGCATTGATTTACCAAGTACAACTGCAGGCACAATTCCTGCCAGGAAAGATAAATACTCTGGCAGACAAACTAAGCAGAAACCTCATGGATCCCCACGAGTGGAAATTGGATCCACAAATATTCAGCATAATAACAAGGAAATGGGGATGCCCAGACATAGATCTATTTGCCTCCCCTCACAACTGCCAACTACAGAGATTGTGCACAAGGACTTCTCACAAACAAGCATGGGAAGTGGATGCTCTATCTTTCAGCTGGAAAAACTTAACAGTATATGCCTTTCCTCCGCTGCCCCTCCTTCCCAAGGTACTCCTAAACGTCAGACAAGAGAAGCCAAAAATGATACTGATTGCCCCAGACTGGCCCCACCACACTGGTACCCAATCCTAAGGAACCTGTCTCATTGCCCAGCCTGGACATTACCTCAAATTCCTCACTTACTGTCCCAACAAAACAGTCAGATCCTGCACAGCCAACTCAAGACCTTAAATCTGGCAGCATGGCGGATAATGTACTCATTCAAAACACCCCTCTTTCTAAAGCGGTGATGGATGTTATTTTGGAGGCCAGGAGGCCTAGTACCAGAAAATCTTATGCTGAAAAATGGAAGAGATTCTGTACTTGGAACCAGGCACAAGGAATTGACACGATTGTACCAAATATTCCTCAGATTTTGCAATACTTAACTGAGATGCTGGACAAAGGCCTATCCTTTTCATCAATTAAGATTCAAGCCTCTGCCATTTCAGCTCATTACAATACAGAGCCACCTGCTTTTTTCTCATCCTTTACTAAGGCAGTACCTCAGAGGAGCCAAAAACTTAAGGCCTCCAAGGAGAGCATCAATACCTGCATGGGACCTCAATTATGTCTTGGAAAAACTCACCCTGCCTCCTTTTGAACCAGCCACTACAGCTGATATAAAATTTTTGTCTTGGAAAACAGCTCTGCTTCTAGCAATAACCTCTGCAAGACGAGTCTCAGAGCTACAGGCACTCATGGCTGTGGAACCTTTTATCATTTTCCATCCAGATAGGGTTTCTCTGAGGACAAACCCGACGTTTATGCCTAAGGTAGTGTCCAGTGTGGCCCTTAACCAAACTATTCACTTACCTACCTTTTATCTTAACCCACAGAATAAGGGTGAGAGGCTTCTGCATTCTTTGGACATACACAGACAGCTGCACTTCTACCTGGACAGAACCAAAGCTTTCAGAAAGACTGAGCAATTACTAGTGGCATATGCTGCAGGATTACAAGGAAAGGCTATCTCAAAGCAGACTATTTCAAAGTGGATAGGCCACTGCATTCGTTTCTGCTATTCACAACATGGCAAATTAGTGCCTAAGGCCATTAGGCCACATTCAACCAGAGCAACAGCCACTTCAGCAGCCCTCCTCAGAGGAGTACCAACCAAAGACATTTTAGAGGCTGCAACCTGGAGCTCAGTGCACACTTTTACAAAGCACTATCACTTACCACTCTACTCTAAATCCAGGGCAGGCTTTGCCACTGCAGTTCTGCAGGGCCTCATAGCCACTCCTAATCCTATTTAGCTCCAGCCTCCTAACCTTAGCTTTGGGATTCAGAGCAATATTGTGTGGCAGACGAACTGAGGAGGACTGGGGTATATCCTCATGAATGTAAACTAGATCAGGGGGACTTCCAAGATTTGATCCGTTTGTGAGGAGTTCCACAAGTAGTCTTTATTGCCTCCTCTCTAAACAATCAACTGGCAGCATTCTGTTCCCAGACTCCATGCAATAATGCCTAGAAGGCAGATGCCTTTAATTTTCCTTGGACAAGAATGTTCTTGTATGTTGTTCCACTCTTTCCACTCATATCCAGGGTACTTCTGAAGATTCAGAATGAATCCCCTAAGATAATTTTTGTGACTCCCTTCTGGCCCAGGCATCTGTGGTTTTTCCTAATTTTGGAAATGGTCAGAGGCAATTACCACAAGCTTCCTCACAGACTGGAACTACTCACTCAGGAACAGGGGTGTTTGATGCACCTCATCATCAACTGACTGCTTGAATGATAGGGCTTAATTCCTTTTAGGCACCTATTTACTGAGGACATACAGCAGTTACTTATGGAGGCAAGAAAGCCTGCTACTAGAAAGTCTTATATTAGCAGTGGAAAAGGTTTCCTAGTTGGCGCCAACAACATCACCAACACCAATTCAGGGCTAGTTGTTTTCTGGTTCTAAGGTAGGTACTAGGCTGTAGGCCCAAGGGCCTAAGTAAACCTAGCCAACAAAGTTCCCTGGCTTATACCACCCAAGAAAGTTATTTTCCTGTGCCCCTGTCAAGCAGAGCCACAGAAGTGATCCCCAGGGTGTATTTCCTATTTCCCATCCACTCATCATGATTTTTCTTGAAGAGTGCTAATGAGGAACTTTGCTTGACTTAGATGGGTAGCTTGTTCCAGAGTATGGGAAGTCTCTGGGACAGGAATCTATCCCTCCAGCATGTCCTGTTTATTGTGGTGACAAGGTTTAGGTCCCTAGAGCGTGTAGCTCAGAGGGATTGGGATTTCTTTAGGTGTAGCATGTCCAGCAGCTCTGGGTTTTTCATAGCTTTATATGTTAGGCAGAGATCACTTCGGAGTAGGCGATATGCTATGGAGTAAAGCTGGAGTTTTTTGAGAGTCAGTGTAGGGCATCTGTTTGAGGCCAGTAATCCACTTTGTGAGGTACTTCTCTGGCTTTTCCAGCTGCTGTT